>NW_018165557.1:38873-41768 GCF_001263595.1 Phalaenopsis equestris
TGATTATTAGTATTTCGAGCCCAAACGAGCTGAACACAAAAGACAAATATTCATTTGTGTTGTTCGTCTTCAGATCGTTAACTTAGCGAACGAGTCGAACACAAGTTTCTTAACGAGTTGAATACAAGTTGTTCGCAAACAACGAGCCATTTTGACAGTCAATTAATTTTTTTAAAAATACTACTCATCAAATATATATACTTAATAGTATTTCGAGCCCAAACAAACTGAACACAAAAGAACAAATATTTATTTGTGTTGTTTCTCTTCAGCTCGTTAAGTTAGCAAACAAGCCGAACACTAGTTTCTTGCTGAATGCAAGCTGTTCGCAAACAACGAGTCATTTTGATAGTCAATTAAATTATTTAAAAATACTACTCTTCAAATCTATATAATTAGTAGTATTTCGAGCCCAAATGAGCTAAACATAAAAAAACAAATATTTATTTATCATGTTTCTTTTCTGCTTATTAACTTAGCGAAAGAGTCGAACACGAGATTTCACGAACGATCCATTTTGACAGCCTAGGGGGTTATTTGGCCAATTAATTTGAAAAAAATTTTACAAAATTCTTAAGAAAATGGAGATGCGGGGGATCGAACCCCGTGCCTCTCGCATGCAAAGCGAGCGCTCTACCATTTGAGCTACATCCCCTTCGATATACGTTTGCTGTGATTGCGTGTAATGTTTTAATTAAAAGTTTATTAGGATCCGCTTAAATTTAAATAAATTTAAATGAATTTGAGCGTATTTAATTTCAGATTAAAACCCCATTAGAAATAATTGTATACTTACATTCTTTATAGTATTACTTGTATAAAAATAAAAATACATCCATTATAAAGTATTAAATATTTTCACTTCTATATATGTTAAAAAAAATCATTGCAAAACTTCACATGAGAAATGATAGCTCCAAGAAGTCATATTGTTTGCTTGAATCTTAGCTCACATTTGAAGCTAAAGCTTCAAAAATCAAATTTAGAAATCTTCACAATGAAAATTTATGATTAAATGAATTGTCTCAATGAGACAAGCGGGTTATATATGACATAAGAAAATAATGTTATCTTAATCGAAGTGAGCCCATATAATTCACTTAAAACATAAAAATGAAACTTGGAACATATTTTGGGGATCAAATTATATTCAAATATGACAAGCTTATAATCAAACTGAGTGTCTAGATGACACGAATCTAACGAGCTTATGGTCGCTTAATTCGATGTCATTGAGGTATTCAAATACTCATAAAATTACATATGATTAAGGGATCACTCTAGGTCATCTGATAGAGCGATTCAGATTCTTTCAGTATTTATAAATGATGTCACTCTCAAAATATATAAATAAACCTCCACTCTTTTCATGAAAGAGTAAGAGTGGACATGGATGAGAAGATTAAATGGAGTTATATGCTTGTAAGGACTTTTGAGCTCTACCCTGATCGGGACACCATAGTTGGGCCACCGTCATTGCCTGACTTCCATCGTCGCTGTCAACAGACTACTGTCGCCCGATGGTTGACACAATGGAAACACATTTGCCCGGTGGGCATAGTTGTATGACTAGTACTGCCACTGCACTGTCGTAGCCTGATTTCGTCTGCAATCAACATTGTCAAAATTGTTGAATTACTGGAGCCCAGCTGTCACCATTGCTAGAACACCATCATCACTAAACTGTTATAGCCCAACTATCGTCGCCCTCAGGCCACCATCACCATGCTGATGTCGAGCCACCACTGTGTCATACCACTGAATCTAGGCCATAGCTTCCATGCTCGGTCATTGTCATTGGGCTGCCATCGCCATGCCAAACCACCATCATCGAGTTGTCGTCGCCACCATCAGTTCACCGTCGTTGGGCCACACCCATCACCATTGTGTTACTGTCCCCATTGCCAGGCCACCATCACTTGACCACTAACTTCAAAACATTGTCATAATGTCCAACCACCTACATTGATCCACCACAACTGTCATTTCAAACCACCATCATCGTGATGATGCTACAACAGGACCACTAACACCTGACGAACGCCAAACCATCGTCACCATAATTGATGCTAGGTTGTCATTGCCAAAAAACCACTTTCATACCAGACTAACGTTGATGGGTAGTTGTCGCACTGGACCACCCACACTCGACCGATGTCGAGATACAATGTCGTCATTGGGCTGTTATCATTAGATCACCACTACTGTTATATACCAACATCACCGAGTTGCTGCCATCATAAAATAACCAACACTCAAAAACATTGAGCTACAGGCTACCATCATTGAAACACTACCATCATTATTAGATCAATATCTTCTGATTGTAGTAATAGCATATCACCAACGCCCGACCGTTGTCGTTCTTGTGGTCCTCTATCAATGTCATCGAATCATCACATAATGGACATCTAAGATGTAGTAGCAGACCACCTTCATCACGCCATCATCATCTTCGGATTCCAGTCGCTTGGTCAACACATTGTTAGACCACGGTTGTTGTCACTAGATCACTACTGCTCTGATGATGATGCAACTATCACTATTGTCACCAGACCACTATCGCCTTCATTACGTAACTATCTCTCAGTCGCCAATTTCATCGAATCACCCATGCCTATCAGTCACCGAAACATGGTCACGTGGCTGATGCCATTGAGATCATCATCACAACTTGATTTTTATTTCAATTGTTGCTAGATCATCGGTGCCTAGTTGGCGCCCTTACCATTGCTAGACCTTCGTTATCAAATCATAATTATCAGATCACAGTTACCTAGCTATATTTACTAATGTTGTTGAATCATTGTTACTTAGCAACCATCACCCTTGGTGTTAATAAATCCAAACATCATTACACAACCCCTTCCTTCAATATTCCTCATTGTAGATGGG
>NW_018165558.1:0-1571 GCF_001263595.1 Phalaenopsis equestris
ATTGATTTTATTTTCTACAGTTTTAAATGTAGATACTTTGTGATAATTTAAACTCCGATCTTTATTTACTTTTCAATCCAATCAGTTGAATTGTTAAAATGTGTTGAGAAACATATATTCTAGAAAGTGGATATGATTTCTACAATAAAGGGAGAATTACATTTCGTGGGAGAGTATGTCATCCATGGGATTGGGTGCAAATAACTAGGGAAATATACTTCGTTGGATGTAGAATTGGAAGATTTTAAGGTGACAGATTAAAATCCCAAATTTGGTTCAGTTGATTGGAAACTAATGCGAGAATATTAGCCCTCAGATGAGAGAGTGGTGGGAGCTCTGGAGTGACAGTCAGGATCCTCCCAGCCTAACCACGAAATTAGAAACCAAACCCCGGATTAATAAATGTTCTTCATAGCGCTCGGAAGATGGTAGAAAGTAGGATTGCTCCTATTTGACACAAAATAGTTTTTAAATATATTTTTTCAAATGATTTCAATTTCTTCACAAGACATATTTTCATTGTAAAGGGGAAGGGTGCTTTCTCATACTTGAATTTTTTGTCAGCAAAAATCTTTATTTTATTACAGCAATTTTACTTTTGAAAGTTTAGCATCTAGTTTAACTTAACAGTTGTAGTTGTACATCTGCATATTTAGTAACATTTCACTTGAGTGGTTTAACTTCAAAATTCATACTTTAATTTATTTTTATTTTATTTTAATTTAAGAATAAAATATTAATAGCTAGCTTATATATATTTCCATCTTCTCTGTAGGATCGATATCTAAGAGTCCATTAGAGCCCTATATTACTTGAATGATACATATACTTGCGTTATATGTAAAAGGGAGTTTAAAAGAGGTTTTAAAGATAAATTATTTTCATTAAAGTTACATTATTGTTTGGGTTACATGACATACTTATTATTAATTTAATCCCAAGTTTTTGTGCATCAAGGACAAACCCGATAAACCATGTAGCATCATTGGCATAGTCGGTCGGTCTACTCTAGATTGACGATCCCATAATTTGTTCTCTTCTTAACACCTTGAAGGAGTTAGCCCTTCAGTAGTTCAATGATCTCCCCACCGAAACTGCCCCAAGTTACTACAAGTTTAAAAGACTCTTTATTTCACACTTCTTAAATGTATAAAAGCTGATAAAAGACTCGAACACCATGCTCGATCTCAAGCAAGGAGAAAACGAGAGCCTTTGGGCCTACATCACTCGCTTCCAGAATGTGATGCTCGATGTAAGAAATCTGAAGCCTGATATAGCCAGAACAGCTTTGAAACGAGGAGTATGAAGCAAATAGTTTAGGTATGACCTAAACTTATCTAAATCTACTACTTTTGCAGAGCAATTGAAGATGGCGAATGAGCACATGCTCACTGAAGATGAACTCTAGGTCTCCCTGAAGGGTAAGCTAAGGTCACCTGACCATTCCATGAAGAAGCAGAAAGAACGAGACAAACTGCAAAAAAAGTAGAACAATCAGTCCTCCTTTAGTAACCAGAACAACTACTCTCAGTCTCAGGATCGGTGGGGAAATGATTGAGGGCGCCATGACT
>NW_018165558.1:1671-33858 GCF_001263595.1 Phalaenopsis equestris
TCATGATACGTTATTTACATGTGAGCTTTCCCGCTAACACCTGTTTTCATGCAGGATTGAGTCTTTTTTTTTATGATGTACTTTTTAGAGTCTAGGAGAGTCCTGTAGCAGAAATAAGATATGGGCACGGGTTCTGAGGTGTTTGACACGGGAACCATGTGGAGAGGACCAGGAGTAGATGCTCGTGCCTCGTATCTTAATTTTGTATTTTATATTAATATATAGAATTAGGACCGGGCATGTATATGCGGAGTCCGCCCGCCTTTTTTCTTTCTGGGATATGTTGCTGACCTAGTGACGCTGGCCTAGTGACACCAGCCTGTTTATTATTTTGATTTGGCTTGTTTTGTTTTTTGCATCATGTTGTTTGTCTGCACTTACATATATTTTCATTATTTTCTTTCTGTGTTTTATCTGGGATCTCACGATACAACATTGACTCTTTAGGACTTAAAATCCTAAATTTTCTACAAAATCCTAAATAAAATATTCAAAATAATTAAAATTTATGATTAAAATAGATTTAAAAATTGCAACATTTACTTTCATGCATATATTAATAGGGCCTCCACAATACCGAGGACCGCTCTATATAACTACATTTATATGTGCATGTCCCGAGGAGGAGTCCATGTACTTCTCCAACCTGCTTGGCCCAACATACCTTCATATAGCTGTTTTTTTAGTCCGCCTAGACCCAGACGGGGTATAAGTCCTTTTGTTAGAAGTGTTTCTAGCTTTATAGTTGAACCTCCACTTTCTCTTCTTTCTTGAGGCATCCTTGCTTCGGCAGGTATAAGTCCCACCTCTTGGAGCTCCAGCTTGTAGTCATAGAAATAGAGTTTCCTTTCTTTGACCTTAGGGCTACCGAGGTTCTCGTGGGCGACGCAATTCACGAATTGTTGACCAGGGATCTCAGGACATGTTGGGTCGACTACCTTCACGACCAGGTAGACTTAGGGTCCTAGTACCTGTGGATGACGAGTCTCTGGTGCCCTGACCCAGTTACCTCTAACTTTTAGGATCACTCTACCTTCCTTTTTGTTGAGCCCCTTTGAGCCCTATCGCTCCTTGACTTCGTTGATATCACCTTGACGACCCGATACTGATGAGCTGTCGGCCATTCGGGATATGACGATTTGTTCTCTGCTCTTATGGCCTGGACGTGATTTGACGTGTTGGGATATCCCCGTCAAGATGGTTTAGGTTATTTCGTGGGCCCCATGTGTTGATTAGCGGCTACCCATTTGAGATGTGAGAGACTCACACTCTGCTCGATGGCTTAGCGTGAGCTTTGAAGCATCGTCATTGTTCCCACACGAAATAATCTTCCTTTGATTATCTATATCCCAGGTTTATGATATGAAGCGAAACTCCTTTTATCAAGAGTATTCTTGGGTATCCCACAAGTTGTAATTAACCAGTAGAAACATGTTCCTCTGACGTTCCTCTGGGAGTGCTCTTGACCCTAGAACATGTACATATACCTGACTCTCTAGTTATGGGTAGTCTATGTAGATACGTCTTTCGCCAAAATTGGTTCAAGGTGCCTCCGCCCGATCTTTTTTGGGCGAACATACTTGGTCTATCCTTGCGAGGTTTATCGTACGTAGACTCCACATTTTACTTTTTTACTTGTTTGTCTCTTTGTTGTATGTCCCTTTTTATTCGGTTTCTCTCCTCTTCAAATCACTGATTTGATTCGGGAGGGAGATTTATTCGAATAAAGGAAGTATATGATGACCAGCAAGCTGGCGACTCCTTTTTTTTAAAAAAAAAGAGAAAAACGAACGGAAAAAATTCCTAAGGGGTTAAAACTTATATTAATCACGACCATCTGAGATAATGTTGAGGGTTTAGTTGAATTTCATCATTTATTTCATG
Organism: Phalaenopsis equestris; assembly: GCF_001263595.1. Lineage (NCBI taxonomy): Eukaryota > Viridiplantae > Streptophyta > Magnoliopsida > Asparagales > Orchidaceae > Phalaenopsis > Phalaenopsis equestris. Next base: position 3,556 of record NW_018165558.1, read on the forward strand.
TTTTGTCTTCTTTTGGATATCTAAGAGGTTGATGGTTGATATAAGTGTAGCACCACAAAATGACTAAAGCAATGAATAAAACCATGCCCTAAAATGCATATCCTAGGTTCTTACTATTTACTTATAATAGTCCTGCAAAATGAATTCATGTTAGTACTCAATATTGTAAGAAAATGATTATGGAAATGATTAATGATAACTAATTTTGTTTTTATTTTTATATAACATCTATAAAAATTCCTTGGTTTTGTCATGTTGGTACTACTATTAGTTTTGGATTCACTTAGCCTAAAGAGGTGATTAAATCTATTTAAACTGAAAAGCTTTTGTCAATAACCATGGTTTGTATCATCTAAGAAGTCTTCATAAACATAAACGATTGATTATTATCATTTTATTTGTTTTCTTTTATTATTATTTTTAAGGCATATATTTTTATATATTTCTAAATTAAACATATTTATATGTTTTTTGAAAACTTATATTGAAGTTTAATATTATTAGAACTTGCATGATCTTATAAATCACCTGGGAAAGTGAATGTGGTTGTTATAAACTCAATTATTATACTTTTAGAAAATTTTTAGTTATTTTGTGAATTTTTATGAATTGTTTTGTTGAAATTTTTTTGTAATATTTAGGGTTGTAACTATTTTTTATTCAAATGATTTCAAAATGATGTGAAACTATTTTTGGACTTGATAGAATTTCTATAAAAAATTTGTAAATTTGTAAATTTTATTTGATTTGTTAGATTTATTTCAATTTTTAGGTTATTTTTATTCAAAGATTTATAATAAATAAAAAATGGCCTCCAAAAATACTTGAAATCTTACTGAGATGTTTAGAATATGATTTCGAACGACATCAAAATTTTTCAAATTTTTTCAAGTTCATTTTAAAATTTATATAAATTATTGAATTTCTTAGTGAATTTATTAATGGGAAATTATGAAAATATATTAAGTTGAAGTAATTTTATATTATTTTAGTTTTTTTAATCAGATTTACTTACCGATGAAGACATCGTTCAATTTCTAGTACTATAAAAACAATTATTCAAAATTTACTAAGAAAGGTATATTTGTAAATACCTTATTTATATTTTAACCACTTTTATACAAGTTGGAAATATTTTTTAAAGGTTTATCTCTATATGGTTAACACTTTGATCCAATTATTTGGATCTCATTATCCCTATTTCTTTCACTTAGTGAGTGAAAAAGGTAATTAGGGTATTTTTGTAAATTCAAAGAACTTACAAATCTACCACAAATCCAACTTTAAATTTATAACTTTTTATAGCGTTTTGTTATTTATGTTACATTTAAGAGTTTCATGCTAAATTTTAGAGATTTGAATTATCCATAATTCATTTGAAGCTTCTAAAGTGATAAAGGTAATTTTGCAATTTCTTAGAAAATAACAAAACTATCCTAAATTGTTTTCAAAACTATCATAATCACTATATATATTTTAATTCACTTTCCACTTATGGGATTTAAGTATTTCTTATACTTCAATAACTTTATCTAATTGATTTTTAAATTTAATATTAACTTAAGGTAACTTTGTAATTTTACTAGTTTGATTAATTTTAATGTAAATTGTTATGCAAATTCAATCAAATTGCAGTGAGAGATTTTAATCAGTAAGTTAAGTAACTCCAAACAATATTTTGCACCAATAGGTCATTCAAACTCTATAGAACTTCCAATTCATGACAATTTGGAAATTACAGTTATACCCTTTACATATTTTAGTGATTTAATTGAAATATAATTAACTCATAAAGTTTCATTCATCTCAATAACATTTACTCATGAATTTTACCCATTTGTCCCCTAATGTAACTCTATTTTAGTTAAAAGAAGTTTTAAAGTGTAAATATAATATTTACAAATCTACATTTCTTAAAAAAAGTTAATAAACTATCATATAATATTCAAAGTTACTGTCTTTAGTTAAAAGAAGTTTTAAAGTGTAAATATAATATATACAAATCTATATTTCTTTAAAAAAAATTAATAAACTATCACATAATATTCAAAGTTACTGTCTAAATTCTAAATTGAATAAAATTTTCACCCATTGACTAATTAATATTTCAGAAGATATTTCATAATTTTTCAAAATATATTTTAATTTCTAAAATTATGTATTTCAATAAATGCAGAATTACAAGAAAATATCAATTAAGGTATCAAGATTTTTTTTTTCTTTATGAGAAAATTACAGAGGTATGATACAGTCAATAGGTTCAATGAGGTGCAATTTCATTTTATTTTAACTTATGTTTTGTATCCTATGATTTTTTTATCATTTAATGGCTTAAAAATTATTTAAAATATATTTGATGTTGTTATAATATGATTTTTTCAATTAAATTTCAAATTTTTTATTTCTTCATTTCAATTTATTGATTTATTTTGAAAATTAATTTTTTTTTATTAATTTTGAAAATTTTATTTATGAATTTCAAAATTATTAATAATATTGATTTTAATTTCATTTGATATAACAATTTTTAATGTACTTCTATTTTATTTTTGAAAATTTGTAGAATTTTGGTGATTTTATTATTTCAATCATTTTATTAGAGGATAAGCCTCCATTTAGTCTAAGATGAACTTCATGGTTAAATAAGCTCTCCAAAAGCTAAAAGAGGAATTATCCAAAAGTGGTGGGAGTGAGTGAAGTGTTCCAAGAAAAGACCCACCACCAAACCTAAATTTCTAGGGTCAAAAAAGGTTTCCTATGGCATTTCAAACCTATAAACTCAACTAGAGCTTCAATAATTTGGTCTCAATCGACTCAACTAAAGTTTCAGGATTCAAGGTCAAATATATGAAACCTCAAAGAGTCATAAAGTCGTTGAATTTCCAATTTGTATAGGTCCTAACAATAGTTCTCTAGGAGAGCCACAAAAAAATCCTAAGGGTAGATCCTAAGTTATAGAGAGAAAACGAAAGAACTCATAAAAATGTGTTTAACAAATAGGCTTCCAATAAGTGTGGGATATTGGACAATTATGCCGCATGTATTGGTATTAACTGGAACTATCAACATGATATAATGGAATGGTTAACTAAAAATACCTAGAACAAACAAAAAAAAGATTTTGAATTGAAGTGGAGTCAAATTTCCTACTGGGAATCCTATGCATAAGATCTCCAGGGAAGAGAGACTAGAGTTGGATTTTAAATTTTGAATTTTAATTTTCATTTGACTATTTTCTAAATGGTCCTTTCATAAAATTATAAAGAGTTCTCATCGAGAACTTTATTCTTGATGTCAAGAAAATATATTTGTTACGTTGGGAATGAAAGTCAAAAGACTTATAGCCAACACAAAAGGAGAACGTAAAATTTAGATTGAGAATGAATGTCAGGGTACTCACATCCAACTCAAGAGTTGATCGAAGAAATATCTATCACATTGGGAAAGAAGGTCGGGAGGTTTGTTATCTAACCCAAGAGGTGAACGAAGGAATCGGATTGAGAAGGAATGCAGGGGACCCATATCCAACTCAAGAGCTGATTGAAGAAATATTTGTCACATTGTGAAAGAAAGCTAGGAGAGAACAATTATTCATAATAGAAAATAAAATTCTAATCTCTAAAATATAAGTCCTGTTAAATTTGATAGGGATTAATTTCATTTCAGTAACTATTACAAGTTTGAGTTTAGATCCAGTTACAGACAATCATCATATCAGTGTTTCTAAGATCAAGATTTTATTTCTAAGATTCATTCATTAAAACATCATGGTGCATAATATTTTTTAAATATGTTCCATTAATAGGGAGCATAGGTCTTTCACCTTGGCAATCTACCAATTGGTAAGAACCTTTGGAGTAGACTTTCTCAAATATTAACGGTCCTTCCCAAGTCAGTTTGAATTTACCTCATATTTTGTGATGTGTTAGAATAGGTCTTCTAAGAACGTGAACCAAGACACCAACTTTAAATGACCTTGGGCGAACCAGTTTATCATGGGCTTGTATCATCTTTACTTGATACAAATCCAAACCCTGTTGAGGTGGCATACATTTTCTTTCAAGATTTTCCAATTCTTTAAACCAGAGTTTAGCATTTTCTTCAATAGTACTTTTATTTTTCACAACAATTCTGAGAGACGATAGATGTACTTCTAGGGGAAGCACAACCTCAGGCCCATAAACAAGAACATAAGGTGTGGACTGAGTGGGAGTCCGAATGATGTTCTATAGGCCCATAAAGCTTCTAGTAACTGCTCATGCCATTTCCTTTTATTTTTATTCAATATTCGAACGAGAGTTTTCTTAAAATCTCCTTCCAAACCATTTTTCATTGGATAGTAAATTGTAGAATTTCTTCAATCTATGACATGTCGTCTAACAAAATTATTAATTTTTGTATTCTTGAAAGTAAAGCTGTTGTCTGAAATAATTCTTCGTGGAAAACCAAACCGGTAAACAACTTGATTCTTGAAGAATTGGATAACATTATGTGCTTTCACTTCTCTTAATGGTATTATTTTTACCCGCTTTGAAAAATAATTTGTAGCAACGAGAATAAACTGGTGTCCTTTTGAAGATGGGGGATCTATTAGACCCACTATATTTATGCCCTAACATTCAAATGACCATGACGAAATTGTTGGATGTTGTTCATTTCGAGTTTGATGTAGAACCACTCCATGTATTTGGCACTGATGATGTTCTTAGCGATTTTCATGCAGTCGGTCATCATTGCTGGCCAGCAGTATCATTGTCTTTTGATCTTCTTTTTCATTTTTGGATCTGACTGATGAGCACCACATAGTCCTGAATGCACTTATTTGATGATTTCTTGAGCTTCTGATCTATTCAGACATCTCAACCACATGTGATTGATGAAGGATATTCTGTTTAGAACATTATTTACTAAAACATACGACAACAATCTTTTCTTTATTTGAAATGGTATTGACTTATCATCTGACAACTTTCTTATTTACAATTAATCTATGAACGATTAGCACCAGTCTTCTGTAGCCTCCGTAACTGCTACTATTGTTTCTTCCTTTCCTAATTTATGCAGAGTATTCATGTCCATTGGGTATAGAACCTGACGTTCTTGTATTGTTATATTAATAAAATCTTCATGTGGACATGCAAATTCTTTGGCGAGCTTAGTTAAAGCACCTTAACAGAATATTACCCCTTGAAATTCAGTACAATGTCACATTAGGAATTTGCTCTAACAACTTCATCGTATAACAAAAATATTGGTCCAATTTGGGCTTCAGAATTTTATATTGTCTAACAACTTGTTGGATAATTAATTATGAGTCGCCGTAAATATTAATATCAGTTATCCCCATTAATATAGTCAATTCCAATCCAGTTAACAAAGTTTCATATTTTTCTTTATTGTTCATACATGGCTCTATTAAAGGATTAGATTATTTTAACATTCCTTGCTTCGGTGTAATAAAAATTAGTCTGATCCCTGCCTTACTTGGCACTATCGTTTTTGATTCTTTGTCTTTTCGAGCTGATGATGTTCTTTCAAAGTACATCTCCCAATGTTGGGCATTGGGGTCTTCTAAATACATTATTTGCTTATCTGACAAATCATCATTGAGGGGAGACGCGGCCAGTAACGGGTGGGTTGTGAGAAAATCTGCCAAAATTTGTCATTTTATAGCGCGAAAAGGTACAAAAGTTATATCAAATTGTAACAATATCATCGATAACCTTGTTAAACTACCAAAAATTATCATTCATGTCATCAAATATTGCAACGGATTAAACTTCGAGATAAGGTTGACTTTATGAGAAAGCATATGATGTCTAAGCTTTTAAGCAGCGAAAACCAAAGTCAGATATTTTTTCTTAATAGAGGGATACTTCAACTCCATCAATATTAGATGGCGACTTAAATAATAAAGACCATATTCTTTATCTTCATTATTGACCTGAGCTAACAGGGTTCTAAGGAAGTCATCTAAAGCCGCGGTATAAAGTATCAACGGTCTACTCGGGACTGGGCTGCTAGTATAGGTGTCATTAAGTATTGTTTAATACTTTCTAAAGCATGTTGACATTTATCGTCCCAACTAAACTTAGCATCTTTCTTGGTTAACACAGAAAAAAGTCTGACATCTGTTTGACAGATTAGAAATAAAGCGTCTTAGATATGTCAGCTTCCCTTGAAAAGTTCGTAATTGCTTTAAGATCTTAGGGGGTGGCATTTTTAAGACAGCTTTAATATTCTAAGGATCTCTTTCAATTCTATGGTGATGTAAAACAAATCTTAAGAACTTTCTATAGGTGACACCGAAGGTGCACTTTAGGAGATTCATTTCAAGATTAAATTATCAAATCGTTCAAAGATAATTCACATATCACACAAGTGGTCATCTTTATGTTGCTTTTAATGACTAAATCGTCCACATAGAATTCAACCTGGTTGTGAATGAGTTCATTAAAAATTCTTGTTATTGCCCACTGGTAGGTTGCACCTGCATTCTTTAATCCAAAGAACATCATTATGTAGCAATATATCCTGATCAGTGTTTTGAATGCTGTGAACTTTCATCTTATGGTGTCATTTTAAGTTGATTATATTCAAATGATCCATCCATAAAAGAGAAAATTGCATGAGACAATGTAATATCTACAATTAATTTCTAGAATTGATAGCGGAAATTCATCATTTGGGCGTACTTTATTCAAATCTCTGAAGTCGACACAAACTCAAATTTGATTATTTTTCTTTCTAACCAGCACCACACTAGCTAAATATGTTGGATGTTGCTATTCACGAATAAAATTACTGTCTATTAACTTCTTAACTTCAATTATGACTTGTGCAATTTCAAGACGCATTCTTCTAGGAGCATGGTCGACAGGAATTGCTGTTTGATCTAATCCCAACTTATGAATTGCTTCTTTTGGAGCTAGTACAGGCATCTCATCATAACTGCAAGAAAAACATTCTTTGAACTCTGACAATAATTTAATCATATATGTAGAATATTCTTCATTGAGTAGAGAACTAATAAAGGTTAGTATAGACTCTTCTTTAGTTCCCAATTAATATCTTTTAGTTCATTGATTGTTGATTTGATCTCTTCTTCAAATTCTGGTGGAGCGCTTCTATCGTAGAATCTTCAAAGTTGTCCAAAGCCTCTAAACAATTCTCATTCAGATCATTAGTAACAACAAAAAAATTCATATCATCAGGCGACCCTACTGTGCCAAATCTGATACCTTCTTTCAAGTTAAAAACTCGATTATTGTTGTTCCAAACTTCTTCAATGTGGTGTAATTTGTCTTTTAGCCAATGTTTAGGCACAATGCCACGTTGAACAAGTTTCTGAACACACGAAGAATACCATCCAACAAGCAATTCCATTAATTTAGAAGAAATATCTTCTTCTAGTTTTTCATTAGTCTCAGAACTAGAACAAGAAGAACCAAAGTGAAATTTAATTGGATTTATAACCACACCATGTACTTCCTTGACCATCAAACCCTCAACTTTATGAGGATAGATCAGTGTTAGAACCAATGTTTGTACATAGTGGTTAATATTATCTTACATTGACTTATGTTCGCAAATTTCTTCATCTTCCAAAGAGAACTCGAAATGAGGCTTCTTTTGATTTATTGTTGTTGCATTCTTCTTGATTTTTGCTTCCTCAGAACTATCTTCCAAGTCAATGCTGATAATTGGATTCTTCCATTCAACAACTTTATTTTTTCCTTCCTTGCCCTCATCCCCGACCTTGACCTCGAATGCGAGTTCTGGAAGAGTTTTCACCATCTTGTTGTAAAAGAGCAATAGGAGATTGTCGAACTAGAATTGGATGGACTTGGTTATGTAAATTTTTTGGATTCTCTACTTTATTTGGTATAATATATATAGAGAAAATTGTCTTATTCGGGAGTGTAGGAAGTGGCATCCTCATGAATACCCACTTTGTGTATTAAAAATGATAGTAAATCTTCTTTTAGGCAATGTTCTTGTCCTTCATAACAGTATTTTATTCATTGGTGTAAAGACGAAGGAACCATCCTATGCGCATGAACTCATGGTTGACCCAGAAGGGCATTGAACGAAGTCTTAGAATCAATGATATGGAATTTCATAACTGTTACTAAATCATCGATCTTCACCAAATAGTGTAATTAATTCAAGAGCTATTTCCCCTTTCTAGTTGAAACCTATGTATCTTGGTTTGAACCAAGCCTAGAACTAAGAATACACACAGTGATGGTGATTCCAATGTGTTAAAAGGTACACAATATAATATTTCAGTTTAGATTTACTTCTTATTTCAATTAATATTTACTTCTTATTTCACTCAGTTTACTCCCAATTAAAATTAATTCTCTTACTTCTTTCTCAATCATTCCCTACCTCATAAAACATAACTAACCTTATCCTAAAATTGATTTCCATCCTCACGTAAAAGCTGCCGCATTTTTCACTTTGCTTTTACATTCTGTACTTCCTCTATAAACTCTGATACTAACATTTTTATTCTTTTGTTCTTTATTGGCCTTCTTGTTTATCAAATTTATCAAGCAAAAGATAGCCAGCCAAACCTACACAAAGATACCAATCCACCAAAATCATGCTTCCCACCATAATTGAAAATCAACACAACAGAATATCATGAATTGATTGAATAAATTCCCAAACCTTAGAAATCAATCAAAAACAAAGAAAATAAAATAATAGAAGACAAAAAAAAAAATTTACTGGAAAAATCAATCAAACAGTCCCGAGACCAAGATGACAAACCTAGCAATGGTCGACATCCAACAATACCAGTAAATCTTGGACCAATATGATGATCCCTGACTCCTACCGAAGAGAGCGAAGCACCGCCGCCTCGGTATCTTCTCCTCCTGCGCCAATACTTCTTTTACAATGGAGCTAAGTTAACAGAAGTCAGTCTCCCACCACAAGCGAAACAAGTCTGATCTCTTGCAGTAGGTAAAAGGCAATCCTTATGGAGGCCCGCTTCGCCTAGTAAAGGAAATAGATAAAAGGGACCAGGAGCCGGATAATGGAGCTAGTGTTAACTCTCAAGCATCGTGCATGCGCTCGAATAGGACAGAGATCGAGCGAGGGAGGAGATGAAAACATAAGGGCACAAGAAGAAATCCCTATTGATCTTGCATCCAAGATGCGGACCGCTCACGGGAGTGGTCCCGTGGCCCCGTCTATTAAAAACCAAAAAACGGCATTTTAGCATAATCTGGAGGATTGCACGAACCAAACTCTACAACGGCATTTTCAAAATGTCACTCGCGCGGATTAACTGCCCCAAACGGCTCCTTAGTCTTATGCTTTTCTTTTGAAGGTCAACATTATGCAACATAAAACATTGCAGGTCTCTTGACCCATCATATAAAATTTTCCTTAAATTCTAAGCGGTACTACTCTATCACACAATAGGCCCAAGACATTCCCATTCCTCCACTTCAACTCCTCCACTTCAACCAACCAACATGAATTCTAATAATAACATCCCCATCTATATCATCATCACTTTAAACAATAAACCCGGGATATCTAAAACGTTCACAACTTTTAATGCTTTAATCATCAATAATTATAATTCTGTCACTAAATATGCTATTAAAATTACATTACATGTATTCAGTTTTAGTTCTACTCAAACAAAAGCCTTTAGACTCCAATGTAGACCTAGACTCCAATGTAGACCTCCACACTCCAATGTAGACCTCCATAATCCAAGTTTTTCTTCAACTTTTTCTCTAATCTTATCCACAAGAAGGATACCAATAGCGAAAAACATGCACCAAGGTACATCCTCCTATAAATGCCCAATAAAAGCATCCATAACTAAAACTCCTATAAATGCCTAGTAAAAGCATCCATAACTAAAATAAAAGGACATGAGCTTAAAGCTGATCCCTGATGTAATCCAACTGAAATAGAAAAATGCTTAGTTAATTCTCCTCCTGTTCAAACAAGGTAGGAGCTCTAATGTACAAATCTTTAATGATAAGAATAAGAAAATAACTAAAGGAAGCGTAAGATTATTGTTTTTTAAGTTATAGCTGACTAATAAGGACAGCACAAGCTGCAATATTCAACCACACTGATGCCAACATATTCATTTATCATGGAATGAAGCCCAGCAATAGCAGCACCCAATAGCTTCACTAATTCGCAGATGACACAAGGTAATGGCAAAGAAGATCATCAAAATAGTACGGATTAAAAAGGATAACACGAGTTTTTTGTTACAAAAACAACACATGTACAGTAAAAGTAACAATACGGATTGAAAATTTTTTGACTTAACACGGCTTTTGTTACGAAACTAACACAATGAACAGCAAAAGTATAGAAGATAACACACAAATTTACATGAAAATTCAAAATATTCACTACTGTTGCAGAAGATTATAAAATAGACAAGATTATAAAGTAGAGCAGTTAGGATGGCACGGCTGACCCCCTTCATATATACAAAAACCTCTCTCTATATATATAGCCCAATCCCTCCACTACCAAGCACAATTTTCCAAAAAATGTTTACATAATTTTGGCTGCACTATATATGATGTACCGTGATCTTTTCGATTCAGGCCAAATAAAATTCAGGTCAACTTCTAACAGCTTTCATGATCACGAATATGGCTGTTAAAAAAGCTCATTGTCCCCGAACAACTCATGTTCTACTGGTTAAATGGCTCATATTTGATTCATTCATTAAGCAAATGAGCCAAATGAATATTTAGATGCAAGTCAAACGAACATTTAGAGCCCCAGAAAACCCAAATAAATCCTCAATTATTGAATCATGAACCAATTTAGACCAAAATATATATAATTAACTTCCATTTGAATTTTTACATCATTATATGGATCAATTTGGGACGTCAACTTCACCTTCGCAAATATGAAAATTCAAGTCTTTAAGAGATTCAAGCTATGTGTAGAATATGGGGCAAATAGCAGATTTAAAATTTTCATAGAACATTTTCTCAGAGAACTTCTCTGCACGCTTCCTCGCAGCCGCAGCAATTTCCAGCCTTTCTGCTTCTGACATCCTCAGAACCTTGAGAATGGCGTCAGCGTATTCTTCTTTGCTTGAAGCCAGAAATCCTGATGGCTTTCCATCTTCTTCAAGAATGATGTCCATCTTCGGTCCTGCTGAACTATGAGCTGCATGAATGAAACCACATTTTAAGAAAAAAAGATATATACTACACAATACATACGTATTTATATATTAACACCCAAAGTTTGATATTTACAGTTCAACAAGGCCTTGGTGTCATAAACGCATGAAAAGGTTTTAAAAAATTTGTGATTGAAGTATTTTAATGTTACTTTTGTTCGAACTGAAGGAGGATTGACCAAATATTTTCCTATTTTTGTTGGATTACATTAGGGATCGACTTTAAGCCCATATCTTTTTGCTTTAGTTATGGATGGTCTTACTGGACATTTACACGAGGATGTACCTTGGTGTATGCTTGTTGCTGATGATATCCTTCTCGTGGATAAGACGAGAGAAAAAGCTTAGTAAAATCTTGAATTATGAAGGTTTACGTTGGAGTCTAAAGGCCTTCGTTTGAGTAGAACTAAAACTGAATACATGGAATGTCATTTTAATAGTAGCTCTAGTGACGATATGTAACTATGGGTGATCAAATTGTTAAAAGGTACGAACGCTTTAGATATCTTTAGATATCTCTTATCTCTAGTCTATTGTTCAAAGTGATGGTGATATTGATGGGGATGTTATTAGTAGAATTCAAGTTGGTTGGTTGAAGTGGAGGAATGGTTCGGACCTAATGTGTGATAGAAAAGTACCGCTTAGACTAAAAGGAAAATTTTATAAGGTGGTGAGACCTACAATGCTCTATGGCGCTAAATGTTGGCCTTTAAAAGAGAAACATAAAACTAAGTTAAGTGTTACCAAGATCAGAACGATTAGGTGGATGAGTAGCTTTACACTTAGAGACAAAATGCGCAATGAATATATCCGTAATAGGGTTGGTGTAGCTCCAATTACGGGCAAAATTAGAGAGAATCGTCTTAGATGGTTTGGTCACAATAAACGTCGACCATCGGATGATCCGATCAGAAGAGTAGATGTTGTAGAATCAACTTTTGTTAAGAAAGACAGATGAAGACCTAGGTTGACTAGGGCATATTGCATAAAAATGATCTTAGTTTATTGGAATTAAATGAAAACATGACACTAAATAGGACAAATAGGACGCAATGGACGCAATGGAAAAAAGGATTCATGTAGCAGACCCCACTTAGTGGGATAAAGAATTGTTGTTGTTGTTGTGGTATTTTAATGTTATGTTAAAAACTATAGTGGTATGCATGTAAATATGAATGTTTATATATTGGATATGTAGATACATACGAATTGTGTGGCATGTAAGTAAATGCACCCAAAAAAATTGTGTTGGGAGTCGTTCTCATGCATTATTTATGTTAAGAAATTAACTAACATGAAAAATGCAAATCATCACATTTTTCTTATGATTAAAATGAGTTTTTAGTGACACTGCATTAGTACAAAAAAAAAAAGGTAATCCCGATTTTGTAAGGCAAATTTCTCATACTTTTTTATTGAATGTCTTTCTATTTTGATCATTGATCTTACATTTTTGCTTAAATATTAAGGACCTCCTATCTCCTGAGAAGAGAGGTATCAGGAGCACGAAATCCAATTTGTTTCCAACATTATTAGAAAAGAAACAAAAAGAAAGAAGTGTTATTATGGGATCATAAAATAACATCTAAGTTGAAAAATTTAAATATAAACCAACTTGGTGCCCTTGAGAACATCAAATCGAGTCTAATATCGCTTTATAATTTTTATATATATATATAATAAGGAATATTTAAAAAAATGTGTGACTCAAATTTGTTACTTAAAAAAAAAAGAGTTCTATCAATATGTTACCCAGAAAAATTAGGGCCTGTTTGGGGCAGCTTATTGGGGTGCGGCGGCAGTTTGAAAATTATGCCGCTGTGTTTGAAACCTGTGTTCGCTCGGCGTTTTGGTGCCACCCCGATACACAGGTAATAAATTTTTAATAGGTGGAAGATGCGGGATAGCCCCCGCGTCCTGCATCCGCAACTCGCGTTTAAGAAAAATTTCCTCCTATGCCCTTCTCTGCTCTCCCTCCCCGATCTTCACCCTCACGAATATCGACTCTTCAGTGAGATCCGATGTGTTGCTCTGCTTGACTATTTTGAGAACTGTTTTTTTCTTCCCAAATTTTGGCAATTTTTGGTTGATGATGGAACTAGGGTTTTCTTGCTGATGATTTTGGTGGATTATTTTGGAATGCATTGGGTAGAGTTGGACTTGCTCTTTGAGATATATTTGTGTTGTAATATTGTGTGCAGGTAGAGTTGCACTTGCTTCTCTTGCTGAGATCTGCTTGTATTGTATTTTGATCTCTACTATGGCGTACTGGCTACGAACTTGATGCTTGCATGACGATTGTTGGAACTATATGGATAGCATTTAATGCCAACCAAAAATGTTGAATGCCTGAATGCGTAGACCAACAGGAATATCACTGGGGTAATTCTATAATAGTTGTGGCTGAAATATTTCAGATTTTTATAATTTTTATATTGGACACTTAAAACAAAAATGTTGATATCATCACCATCACTATGCTTATCCCAATAATTTGGGGGGAAAGAATATGAATGTCATGCTGATTTGTCACGTTATAGAAGTATACTATAAATACATAGATATAAAGTGATATACTATACATGAATGTGCTTTCATATGACATATGGTCTAATTCATGTGCAAACACTCTTCAAGTAGAGCAAACACTTCTGTTTGCATTGTTTTTGGCATAGTTGAGGGAGCATTTACATAAAATAGCAATATTAGAATTGTTTCTTTCCAATTCATAGTGTGGAGTTCCTATCACCTAAGCTGCAATAAAAAAAGCAGTGTAGTGTATATTCCCTAATTCATCACTGCATGATAATCTAATTGTGCACTTTGTGCTTTGCTTGGGCATCAAACCAAGGCGTCACTGTTTTAAGTAGCAGAAACTACTGACTACTTCAAGTACTTAGTAGTGTGTGATTTCACTACTTTGATGGTTGAGGGCTTGCAGCAGCCTCTACAAACTCAGCTGGAGTTTACAGTGGAGCTGATGTTCTAGGGCTGATATTAGTTGCTAGTTTGGGAGCCTCAATCTACTTTTTGAGAAAGAAATGAATTAACTTAAGTGCCACTTCTGTCTTTTTATTTCTATTTAGCTTTTAATGACTCTATACATCATGTTTCATGAATTACTTGTGAAGCCTTGGGAATTGCAAAGTGTAATTTTCATGAGATTTTTTCGGGCCAATTGAATATCATGATGAGAAATTAATGATAAGAACTGATTAATGGCACGAGGAGTTTTGATAGGTTGATGGCGAGTGATGAAGATTTCTTATCTGTCAAAAAAAACTTCTATGCTTTACTTCTATCGAGTTTTGATCAGTTTGAGTTAATCGAAATAGAAAATAGATTTACAAAACTAGCATGAGTTTTGTAATCAACATTACGTTTACTCTTGAAAGAACAAATGCTTTATATAGGGAAAGCCATTATATTGAAGTGAGTTTTGTACTCCATGCTAATGAGGGGTAGCATAAGAAGAAAAAACATTTCTTAAACAGGAAGAACTGAAGCTTGTAGCTGTCCACTAATTCATGTTATTTAGCAAAGCCCTAATACCCATTGCAACTGGCCACTTAATGGTTCTATAAATACCCATTGCAATATCATAAGCATCACTAGATGCCTGGAATGAATAGATAGTGATGCTATTTGATCTTTGTAATGGTCTTTATGAGGATTATGCTATTTGATATTTGTTAAGTTGAAGCATCTCAATCATCTGTACCTTGTTCTCGAGACACATCGGGGTCGGGGAGATAAGTTACATATGTTACATATTAACTTTAAGAAATGCTTTCCCCCATTCTATTTTACTTTTTTGTTCTTGTGGTTCAATGTATTGGATGTTGATGAACATATGTTTTTCAAGGTTATTACAAAATGACATCAGCCACTTCTTATTATTCAAAGTTTTCATGAAATGGACACTATTTATTGTCAGTGTATTAAAGGTTTTAATTCTATTATTGCTTCTTTAGTTGATATCCCGCAAGTGAGATTCAAATCAAGTGAAATTGGTGTCATCACTGTGGAGGAATATATAACCCTGTTGAAGCATAATTGAAGGAATGATAGGTTATCCCTGCTATTGTGATGCTTCTTATATCTTCTTGGTAGGTGCAGTATATTTGTGTTTAACACCTGACATGGTAATTCAAAGTATGCCATACCCGCTTGAAAAAGTTTGTGCTTTTTTGTTAATGATCATTTATTTGCAAGATACTAGAGAATACTCTTAAGGATTTGGTCTCTCCAATCCTCCAATATCTATTTAAAGAAGGGATTCTTCCAGTATTGCTCATGCTAATTTTTTTTCACATAAGGTTCCACCTGTATAGTAGTGGAAGAAACAAGAAAGCACTACAGGTAAATAAGAGAGCATGTCGGTCATTTTGTTGGCAACTTTCTTTCCGAATTTGATGACCATATTGGATTGTTGGAGTTAGGCCATTTACTTCATATGCTGAGCATATTGCATCTTAGTTTTTTTTTATTTTTTTTACTTAAAATTATTCCTTGTACTTATATTTTAAGTTCCTTATAGTTCCAACATATCTAAGATGAATGAAGGGGGTCCGTTAGCTATGTGGGATAAGGAAGTTACAAATATTTTTTGCAATCTCTGTATTAAAGAAATAGAACTTGAAAATAGGCCAACCACGTATTTTAACAAGGAAGGTTGATAAAATATTGCGAAGAGGTTCAAAGAATTGATGAGAAGAGATTGCGAAAGACTCAAATTCAAAAATAAATGGGATCAATTGAAAAACGAACGAAAAATTTAGAAGAAGTTGAAACATGGATCTACCGGGTTGGGCTGAGATTCCATTAAGCGGACAATCGATATTAGAAGAAGTTGAAACATGGATCTACCGGGTTGGGTTGAGATTCCATTAAGTCTCAATTTGTTTATTCTTTTAATGTTTTGGTTTAACAAATAATCCCTCTAAACCCCCCTCCTCAATGAAATATTACAGGAAATGTCGGCAGCGAAAAAATATAAGTAGCGTGTAGAGGTAATATTTACACTCTCAATTTGTTTATTCTTTTAATGTTTTGGTTTAACAAATAATCCCTCTAAACCCCCCTCCTCAATGAAATATTACAGGAAATGTCGGCAGCGAAAAAATATAAGTAGCGTGGAATTGAGCCAGACTTTGAAGATAAACTTGACATAATGTTTAAAAGGGTTGTCATGATGGGAAAGCATGCATTCAACCCTAGTGAGATGGGTTTGCAGGCATACCAGATGACTTGCCACCTGAGCAGTTGACAGCGGACGAAGAAGAGCGTAGTATTAACCAGAAATAGATGGGGGAGTCCAGTTCACTGTCAAAGAGACCCAGACTTAGTAGGAGGAAAAAAGAAAATGACATTTTTGTAAAAAACTCATTCGATCTACTCATTGATGCTTTTGCAGTTCCAACACCTGCTGCACTCCCTAACAGCAGCATCATAGAATGTGTTGGAACTTTGGATGCTCTTCCTGAAGTAGTTGTCGATATGCGATATCATGCAAATTATGTAAAAAGACTTGAGGATCCTACCCGTAGGCAAATATTCATGACGATGCGACCCAAATTGTGCGTCAAATTTTTGCGTGTTTTGGTGGATGAATGAGTCTTTTTATATGTTGATTTTTGTAGTTTTTTTTATGTACTTCTAAACGAGACTTTTTAATATGTTGATATTTGTAGTTTTTTTTATGTACTTCTAAAAACTTATATTTATTTTCCAGAATATACATTTTTAATTTTTTGTGTATTTTGTAGTCCTTGATGTTCTCATTACTTATTTTTGCTGCTACTACGTCTTAACAATTTCTTTAACCCTTACATCTTTTTCTTTTAGGATGGATCCACAGCAAGAACGTCGTAAAAGAATGACATGGGTTGCAGCTCGATATTGCTGTTGGAATATTACCGATCTAGCACTGTTCAAATACCCCGCATGACGTCCAACTTTGCTGGGTATAAATGGGTGGGTGAGATGCTTTCTGGACATCTAATAAGGTTCAGCAACATATTTTGAATGACTGCACCTATTTTTATAGATCTCCTTCACGAGTTATCTCTGAAGCACGGCCTCCAAGGTTCTTCTAGAACGACGACTATGGATGTGTTGACTATAACATTATACATTCTGTCACAGAAGGAATCAATTCGAGGAGCTATGGAAAAATAACAATTAGTCGGTACTTCTCCAAATGCGCACAGGCACTTGTTAGCTTAGCAACTCAAATCATTAAGCCAGAGGATCTATCATTTGCTAATACTCCAGAATAAATTTCCAACGATCCTCGTTACATGCCTTATTGATTCGTTACATTACTTTCAGAATATAATTAGTTTCTAACAATGTAAAACAGAACTACATAGGTGCACTCGACAGTACTCACGTGATGCCCGACTACCCAACCACGACAACGTGACGTACATTGGTCATAATGGTTCAACTACTCAAAATGTCATGATAGTATGTGGTTTCAACATGTGTTTTACTTTTGTAATGGCTGACTGAGAATGGAGTGCACATGACAGTCACATTTTCTCTTATGCAACTAGAAATAGATCACAGTGTTGCCCTCACCCGTTTTTAGGTTTGTTTTGCTTTGTAAACGTACTTGTTATATGCATTATTTGTCATTAACAATGTTTTCATAACAGGAAAATATTATTTGGTTGATGCTGTATATCCTATGCAGAGGGGCTACTAAAGCCCTATCCGGACATCAGGTACCATATTTCTGATTTTGAGAGAGCAAGTGACACTATCCGTGGCAGAAAACAAATGTTTAATAAACGTTACTCCTTTTTACGCAGGATAATTGAAAGAACATTTGGGGTTTGGAAGAAGAAATGAGTCATCCTACGTGAAATATCGTCGTATCCATTTCTAAAGCAGGTGCACATTGTGGTGGCCACAATGACACTTCATAACTTCATCTGACGATATCCCTCTCAATCAAATACGAACTTCAGTATGACTAACAATGATGAACTTAATGTCTCTGAAAAACCTTCAAAATTTGCGGTTGGACCTTCATTACCTGAAGGTGTGACCGAGATGACTGCTTTGAGAGAATCAATCGCAGATGCTATCTGTGGCAGACGATCTATCAAGTCTTATTTATTTATTAGACTATAGGTTTATTTTCGTATGCATTTCGTGTTACTGTAAATTTAGACTTTATGATTTTTATAAGAATTTTGTTTGTTTATTTTAAACTTTCGAATATATCATAATGACGTTTCTGAAATTTGTTTTTATTTGTTAGTTTCGGTTTTTTTTTTTTTGCATGTGGGTGTCTGATGTCTGTGATGAATGGTGACAAATACGAGCTTTTGAGTTCCTTTGGAAGGTCGGTTCGTTGTTGTTATATAGTGTTGCATGTGTATTCCTAATGAAAGCAACTAATTCCTCATTTCTTTTGGGTGCATCGGATTATGAGGGTTATGTGGATGGCAATTAATATCCTTCATTCGGATAATGTAGATGCACCCATTTTTAATTTTGAATGACTGCACTCATTTTTCATGTAAATGAGAACAATACTTGAAAAGGAGAAGAAAAGAAAAAAAACAATAGTAACAACAACAAGCCTTTATCCCACTGTGTGGTCGGCTACATGAATCCTTCTTCTCCATTGTGTCCTATTAGTGTCATAATTTAATTTAATTATAATAAATTAAGATCATTTTTTATGTAATATGCCCGAGTTTAATTAGGTCAACCTCTGCCTTTCTTAACATAAATCAAATCTAAAACATCTATTCTCCTAAAAACATCTATTCTCCTAACCTAACCGGATCATCAGATAATCGACGTTTAATGTGACCAAACCATCTAAAACAACTCTCAAAACTTGGCTACCACTGGAGCTAAACCAAACCTTTCTCGGAAACAATCATTTCACATTTTGTCTTTAAGTGTCAAGCCACTCACCCACCCAAGCATTCTTAAGTCAATAACACTTAACTTAGTCTCATGCTTCTCTTTTAAAGGTCAACATTATGCGACAGAAAGCATTGCAGGTCCCCCTACCTATCTTATAAAATTCTCTTTTTAATTCTGAGCAATACTTTTCTATCACACAATAGCCCCGATGCATTCCTCCACTTCAACCATCCATCTTCAATTCTAATAATAAAATCCTCATCTATAATCACCATCACTTTGAACAAAAAACCCGAGATATCTAAAACGTTCACACCTTTTAATGATTTGATCGTCTATAGTTACAACCCTGTCACTAGATCTGCTATTAAAATTACATTCAATGTCTTCAATTTTAGATCTGTTCAAATTAAGGCCTTTAGATTCCAAATGTAGACCTCCATAATTCAAGTTTTTCCATAACTTTTTTCTCTAGTCTTATCCACAAGAAGGATATCAACGGCGAAAAGCATACATAATTAAAGCAAAAGAATATGGGCTTAAAGCTGAACCCTAATGTACTCCAACTAAAATAGGAAAATACTTGGTCAATTCTCCTTCTGCTCGAACAAAGTAAGAGCTCTAGTGTATATATCTTTAATGACTAGAATAAGAAAATAACTAAAGGAAGCGTAAAATTATACTTGTTATGTTATATTGGCATAATTAGAAGCAAGCTAACTTACCAATAGGGATAGCACCCGCTGCCATATACTCAACCACACTGATGCCAAAATGTTCATCTATCATGGAATGAAGCCCAACAATAGCAGCACCCAATAGCTTCACCAATTCGCTGATGACATAAGGTAATGACAAATAAGATCATCAAAACAGTACAGATTAAATAGGATAACATGAATTTTTTGCTACGAAAGTAACACAATGAACAGTAAAAGCAACAGTACGGATTCAAAAAAAAATTGACTGAACATGGCTTTTGTTAGGAAACTAACACAATGAACTAGTAGAAGTAAAGAAGATAGCACACAAATTTACATAAAAATTTAAAATATTCACTACTCTTGCAGAAGATTATAAAATAGAGAAGATTATAAAGAGCAGTTAGATTCCACGGCTGACCCCCTTCATATATACAAAATCCTATCTCTCTATATATAGCCCCAATCCCTCCACTAACAAGCAAAATTTTCCAAAATAATGTTTACATATTTTTCACTGCACTATATATGGTGTAATGTGATCTTTTCGATTCAGGCCAAATAAAATTCGGCTCACAAATTCTAACAGCATTAATGATCACGCATATGGCTGTCAAAAAAGCTCACCGTCTGCGAAAAACTCGTGTTTGACTGTTTAAATAACTCATATTCGACTCATTCGTTAAGCAAATGAGCGGAACATAAATAATTTTTTTGAGCTTGATTTATAGAAAAGCCGAACACAAACAAATGTTTGTTCGTTCATGTTTTCTGTTCGTTTTGGCTCGAAATAATTAAACAATTAAATAATAATGTTTATTTATTTCTTTTTTATACAATTTTTTATATGAATAAAAAAAAGCCTAAATTTTTTTATTTTAAAATTATATTTCGGTGGTATAATTATTAAAAAAAATAAGTTTAGGTATTAAAACTTAAATGAATAGAATTTGCATGATATGTATGTAAATGAACCTGAGAAGGCTAAATTTTGACGGTGTGTATGTAATGTGCAAATGTAAATATAAGTATAAAAAAGCATTGGTGGGTAAAAGCTCACAAATTTTTTAACTAGCATAAAAATATGTTAATAGTAGGTTAGTTGTTGTTGTGGCAAGGATGGCAACAGAGAGCCGGGACCATGTCACCACGCTGCGGCACGCAGAAAGGATGGAACAGTGAACTTCAGTCCCACATCAGGTGTTCAACATATTTATTGTGAGAAAAGTTTATAAAAGAAGCTAAGCTATGTGGATGTGTGGAATGGCATCCAAATCATGTTCAGTAAAATAATTTTTTTTATAAAAATAATGTAATTAATTAAAATTTTTGGACATATTTTAATTAAATTCAAGCCGAACACTAGTTTATTCAAGCTTGAATCAAGCTGAACACAAACAAGTTATTAACAAGCTAAACATGAACAAGAAAAAAATTAAAGAGCCGAACCAAAACAAGCCTTAGGCTTGCTAAAGTTCAGCTCGTTTACACCCCTAATCACACATCAAGAAAGAACATTTTACGTGCATCTGTTTCCTCTAGCAGTAGCACATTATTATTTTTTAGGAGCAATATAGATAAAAATCACACAAGATAAATCACTGAATCATGCAGCTTTTACATCAAGTTCTGGTCATTTGTTATTTTCTTTAACTATAACTTGGCGATGTTTCAAGGCTCCATATGAGAAAGGATCTTACCGTCTGAACTCACAAGATCTAAACCTACTATTCAACAGCAAGATCTTCTAAAACAGTTTTTGTTGGATTGAAGAATCTACGAAATGAAACGAAATCCCGACAATGTATACAAGTTGATAAAGATTTTGCAGAAGTTGATTTAAACTATTCAAACTTTTTTTTTTATCTCAAATTCTAAGAATCCAATTATAGCAAAATTGAGGAATGAGTTTAGCAAGGCAGCAAGATTGCTAGAGAAAACAGATGATGGTGGCTGAAACTGAATACCCAAGGCTGTAGATTCTTTCTTAAGAAAAAAATAAAAAACCAGAAAATCCTTAGTTCTTCAAATATTACCGGTCTCTTTTCTACATCTTATTATGAAACAAAAATTATTGAATTTTTATCAGGGCAACATTTACATCCCGAACATCTACAGATATGTTGGGTCACGTTGTTCTATCAGCTTGCATGCAATTATAAAAAATGAATTTAAAAAAAATCATTTATTTCAAGTGCATAAAATGAAAATAATCACTTTTAAGCAATTTAGAAGGCATCTGTAAAGTTGAAAACCAAGCTTAATTTTGGAACTGTATTCAGGTAAATGATAAAATTTAATAAATTCGTCATTTTTTAAAACATGTTTTCTAATCTCAAGCAACCAAAGGAGCCGTTAGTCCAATCTAAAATTTAAAACTGATGCGTCAACCAGGAGTGAGGGCATACGTTAGTCAGCTCAGATGAGGCCATTGCAAAACTAATTTAGCTCGTTTATTCAATACGAGACAAAATAACAAAGTAAAACCAAAACAATACAAATGAGAAAACCGATTTAAATTACGTGAAATAAGTTCATCCTAATATTTTAAAAACATGAATGCATGGGAGCACAACCATGAAAAAAATAAGCTTATCAGATGTGAGAGGAGAGGGGAGTGGGGGAGGATTATAACCTGCTAATTTGCTTTAACGAAAAAATGAATCCTGGAAACACAGTGATGTAAGAAAATCAGAGGAATAATTAAGATGAATTACTATATTTATACTACAAAATGGGTAAGAGCAACGAAATCAGCCCATTAAACAATGATAGATAGGTATATGGTGACAAGAATTGGTTGGTTTGGGGGTTTCATAGTAAAATATTCTAGTAGTGCATGATCCGAAGGTACAAACTGAAAAATGCAGACATTCCGTCGTCTTTAAGGGAAAACAACACTACATAGTAGATTTGTGAAAAGCTATGCATAACAAAGCAACCCAAATCCCTATTGAACCAATATTAAAAGCAAAAAATTAAATGGCATGATACACATAATATAAAACAAAAAGTCTTTTAAGCACGCCAAATAAATACTATTTACACAAAGTGAAAAATGAAGCAATTCGCAAGAAGGATTTCATTACTTCAACACTTGGAAGTTAACGCTTTGCAACGCTCTTTGAGAATTTCCTTTATGAATATACTGGTAAAACGATTAAAAAAAATTCTCATAAAGAAAAAAATATATAAAATGGAAATCAAATTGAATCAATTGGCTAGCTGATGCATTATCCAGATAAATCATTTAAAATAAAGACAGAACAAAAAAATAATGATTATAAAGCTATTAGCAGGAAAAGCATACATCATTAAGAAAAACTAAGTAAAATAATGACAAAGAACAATGAATCATGATCATGAAGCCATTCACAAGATATGCTAAGCTCTAGCAAACGTTACAAAATATAAACAAAGTGGAAGAAAAGCATTATTATGCATGTAGCATAAGGGTAACAGATATATACATGTGACATAATTTAACAAGGCAAAAATACAAAAGACCAATAAAATAGTAGAATTATGAAATGGAGAAGCACAAAATAAAGTTTTTACACACTAAAATCCCTCCCTCTCTAGCAACATGAAGACGTTGATTTTGGAAACTGAGAAGTATGAAAAAAAGTTTTTATAAAAAGCAATAGCCCCCTTTCCACACTAATTTTGTCCATTACATTATCCATCCAAAGGAACCAATTTCTCCTAAAAAATATGATCAAGATGGTTTCATGCAGCTTGACATGTGTCAAGTTGACAGAAGAAACATGACTTCAGTACCCTCTAACTCACCCACCCAAGAGCATTGGCCAATATATTGTTTTTTATTATCCATTTTTTGTATTTTTATTTTATTTTGCCTATGTTTTGATTTGAAATTAAAAAAAAAATTGTTTTTTAATTAAAGTATAGTTGTTTTTAAAAACACTCAATAACCCCTAAAAGTTATTTTGAGTATTTTCAAAAACATATTAATTTATTTTTAGGAATAAAAAATAAAAATTGTATAAAAAACACACTAAACAAACATGTTTTAAAAATAAAATTTATCCCAAACAAAACCTAAGTTAGTACCCCATCTAATGTGGGCTAATACAGTGACTGAGAGTGTCACATCGATTGAGGGGATCTCATGTCTAAAGAATCTAAACAATAACCGGCAAAATAAATGGGTCGAGTAATTGCACACTTAGCATCTTTAATCCATAATCCTCATCTTCCAAATGTACAGGTAGATTAGATAGATGCATCAAAATGAATAGCATATGAAATACAAACCTGTACTTGACATCCTTGTGGAATTCCACATAATTTTCCATGTTAAGCTCAGATGCTCTATTTTTCAATTTTTGCAATCTTTCTTGGTCCTCCTTATTCCGACAGCTGCCAATAAATTGCAGCTTTGGTTTAGTCATGTCTGGTTCTAGCCTATCAACAACAAGTGCAAATGCCTCAAGTTGAAGACCATGAGCCTGTCAGAAATTCAAATAACAGTAAGGTATATGGAAGACTAGTTAATGGTATTTCATTATATCTATGTATATATGTATATATATATATATATGTATGTATATATATATATAAGGTAGTGTCGTCCACACACCTTTTCTGGCCGAAACTGGGCAACAGAAACAAGAATAGCTGTCTCAGCGGGTCTTTCCAATGGCAAAACCTACAAAACAACCAGGTACACTTCAACAAAAAAGACTTCATTGAAAGCATGCTTCAAAGTGGGAGCATGAACCAAAAAGAAACTACTGGATTTCTTCCTAAACAGACATAATTAACGACCAATTCATGATTATCCAGCAACCCCATTAAGATGCTTATTCCAAAACATATTGAAATATACCAAGTTGATTCAATAAATTATCTGCTTTTATAGATGTTGAAAATTTTATTCAATAAGGAATGTAATAAATTCAATCAGACGAGGAGCTTTTGCATTGTCAGTCCAAAAGATATTTAATAAATAATGGTCTAAAACAAATACCTTAAGGGCCGAAGTATCACATGGAGGGTACACCCTCTTAATACGTGCAGAAATCTTCCATATCTTCTCAATATGAGATTGTGTCCAAGAGGAATTCACCATGACAAGCTGTGCACAGGATCCAACAAGGCCATACAGCCAACCAAAAAGTATGTAGTATACGATCTTACAACGAGATAGCCAAATACTGCCACAAAAAAAAGACTTATAAGTTGAGCATTATCTGTAGCAATGAAAAGGAAATGGACGGACAAATTCATCCGAAAAGAAAGTTCATAAAGCAATACAAAATTGTTAACCCATTATAAATCTCTTACCTCAAGGATATATAATAAAGGATAGTATAATTAGAGCTAATTATAACAACAGGTTAAGCAATATAATTCAATTGAAATAAATTGTTAAAAAAAAACAATATAAAAAGCCTGAATATTCTAATACTTCAAAACAACAATAAAAATTTCCAAACGTCATCAAAATTTAGTCCACATACTAACGTAATTTTACATACCTTTTAGCAACAAGAGCATCATTGTTATACATTGAACTGTAGTTACGAACACGGGAGACCATATCTGAGCTGATTGTTGGGTAATGAGTATAACAAATAACTTTACAACCAAAAACCCGAGCAAGTGGATACGTAAAAGCATAGCCGCTGGTGTCAATATAGAATTGTGGAGTAAATTTACATAAGGCCTCCCAAGATAAATAAACAGAGCCAAAACTTTGCCCAATCATAGTGAAACGGGGATAGGATTTCTCATCTACCCATTTTCTTTTGTACAAGCGAACAACCTGCATTAATAACTGGACACTATGAGAAACTGAATTCAGATGACAGAAAAGTAAAGGACAACATGGCATAGGTTGAACAAATTCCTTGGTAAATATGAAGCTTTATCTTTCTTCTTTAGTACCATAAAAATGCTATAAAAAGGGGACATTAAGATAAGAATCAATACATACTTTATGAAACACTCCCATGTGACGACAACAAGCAGCAAAACTTAAAAGTCAAGAAGGGGGTAAATATTTGTTATAAAAATTTTATAAAATATAAATGAATTTCAGGCTGAAAATGTAGCTTAAAAATACTCCTAAAATCCCTGTACAAATATCAACAAAACCTTGTCAAATATTTTTGCTCAAATAGATTACAGCACCAACTCATCAAACTAACAAGATATAACAAGCAATGAAACTTATCAAGAATAAAAAAAATTGATCAGACATCATCATCATTCCCAAAAATAAGTTTACCACTGCAAGCAACCAAAAAGCCCTGTACAAATAATTATAGAAATTGCAATAAGAATTACGATAACTGTTGCACTGCTAAATTGCATGACAAATTTTCCAAGAAACAGGGCATTTAGAGAATCAATCTAGCATAAATAATAGACATACTCCAAAAACTAGTAAGGGGATAGCGTACCATAGGAGGGTAAAGAAGGTGGACGCCAAATCGGTCAAGCGCCCTGGTAGCCAGAGTTTCTGGTGTGCCATCATCACCGGTGTAGATGATGCAATCAATATCAGGGTTCTCGTCCTGAACAGCTTTGATGGCGCACCACAGTACGCGCTCCCCGCCGCCTCCGTCGTTGGTGTATGGATGGAAACGGCGGCCCGTCTCCGCCGCCGCCGACCAGAGATCACAGCAACGACGAAATAAACAAACATGATGGCGGATGAAGTTGATATAAAGTAAAGTATTGGCATCCAGATTGCCATGAATTGGCTGAGCGATTATAGTGAAAAAAAGATTCAAACCTTAAGATTTCACTCCGGAGCCCTAAATCACCAGTTGCGGCCTTCTCAGGTGCCGCTTGGTTTGACTGATCGTGGCCCTTGCACTGTAGTAAGGTCGCAGCTTCCCTTGCCTGCTTCTACCGCCCCAGAAAGGAAAAGGGAGCGGGATCGAGAGAGTGAAATCGGGAGGGTCGCAGCTTCCCCCTGCCTGCTTCTACCGCGCGAGAAAGGAACAGCGAGCGGGATCGAGAGAGTGAAATCGGGAGGGTCGCAGCTCGCCCCTGCCTGCTTCTACCGCGCGGGAAAGGAACAGAGAACGAGATCGAGTGAATGAAATCGGGAGGAGAGAAACGCGGAGCTCGAGACTATGAAGGAATGTCGGTTGACCATAAGGAAAGGAAGATACGGGAGGATTAGGAATTAATAAAGTTTAATTAATTTATTAAAGTTTATAAGTGTCAACTTTTATATCTCCCGATCTATTAGATCTATTTATAATTAATATATAGTTCCTTATAGTAAATTATTCAATTTAATAAAAAAAATTAAAAATTAACCCGGTTGAAATTTGAAGGATGTGAACATTGAGATACATATTAAGTAGCAAAAAAATTTAATAAATTTCTAAAAAAATATTCATTACAATTTTTCTTCCTTAAAAAATTTCGTCCTCGAAATTCATGAAACTTACATCAACTATAAAGATGAAACAAAAGTGTTTATGAAAGTTTGTTTTTTGTGAAATTGATAACAAAAACATATGTGATAATTCCTCTAAGCTAGATCCCTTCATGAGTGAACATCTGGTATGGATCTCTGAACAACATTAGGGCAATTTCTCCTCTGATGTCAAGGTTATATGCATAAGTAATACGCCTTCAAACCAAGTAAACATTCACCATGATGTTGCTTTCCACAGTTAACACAAGGTTGTATAGTGATGCTGCTAGCTTGGCTAATAACTCCATCAGAGTAGAACTTCATATTTTTTCCACTAGACTCCCCTTCTTCTAAAATGAGATGGAGTCACTTCTTTTGAATTCATTCTCTTGTACAAATCTCCATGCTTCTGAGTCTGCTAGAAAACAATCTCCACCCGCCTAGCTCTCTCCACTAGAACTGAATAGTTTTCAATCCCAAGTGACACTAGTGGCTGCTTGATTGAATCCTTCAATCTAGAAAGAAATTTGTGGCATTTCTCTTCTACATTTGGAATAAATTGGGGAGTGTATCTCAAAAGCATACTAAACTCTGCTTCTCATTGAATAACTCTTTGATCTCCTTGCACCAACCTAATGAATTTATTTTGCATTTGTCTTCCGCTAACAGTGATACAAACCAATCTCTGAAGGTTTTCACCAACTCGTCCCACTACACCAAGTGACTGGTTCTTCCTCTGAACTTCTCCTGCATCTGACCTTGCCACCATCTTTCAGCTACCCCTCAAAAGCAAAAACAGCTAGAGCATCTGTCCTCTTCGGTGGATAAGACACACTGTCTATGATTTTCTCCACTCTCAGTAGCCAATTTTCTGATTCCACTAGCCCTCCTACCACAAAAAACAAATATGGTTTCATGTCTTTAAAGCCTTCAAGTACTTATCCATTGGTGCTCCTTTACTGAAACTAGCTTGAGATTGAGAATTCTTAATCAACTGAGTTACAATATTCATCATATAAGATAAAACACCAACATTGACTATTACATTCTAGGCTACAGCAGATTCTACATTCTCATCTCTAACCTCTTTCTTCGGATCATCCATAATTCTAAACAAAAAAACATCCATATAATTTAATTAAATTCAATTAAAATTTCTAATTTATATTATTTATTACTTCATGCAATTATCATATTGGTTTTTCATTAAGATTCATATTATTTAATCTGAAACTCTGCTACGATACCATTTTTGTCACGACCCGGTCAACCAAGATGGGAACAAACGATCGCACTCTGAAAATCAATTCACTGCTATTCTATTTCTATCACTAATTATTTAATATTCAAATAATGCATGAAAGAGCCACCAAATAATGCCATTAAAACTAACAAGTAGAAATTTATATATTTCTGGTTGTCGTTCTCGTCTCCTATATAAACTTGCTCCTCTTAGTCATCTTGTTAAAATATTTAAGACCTAAAAATAATTTTGAAGCAACGTAATGAGCTATCTAAAGATAACTAAGGAGTAAGCACGCTTCTAAACTACAAAAATTCAAAGAAAAAAAATATAATATGTATGCTAGTCTATAAGAAATCTTATAACATGCTTATCTTTCATAAGAAATATGATATATACTAATGCATGTATCAATAACTTTTTTTCTAAATGAACAAGCACTAATCTTCTATATGCATTTAGCATTACTTATACTTTGAATTATTTACATACATTTCTCTCTATGAGAATCACCATCAAAAACCTCACACACCCTTGGTTGATATTGCCCCGTCGGCTCCCGTCGACACATTAACTAACAATGTAAATAACCTGAAATCTAAAATGAATTTTGACTTCATACATTAGTTCATTATGTAATTTAGCTCAAAATATCATTAATTTGCCAAAATATACCTTAAACCGCTTTCTCGGTGGCCAATTTTTCTCCAAATCTGTCAAAGTTACTTTTTATCATTTTTAATCACACCTTTCTTAAGCTGATATCGTGTTAGGACCTTTATGGAAGTTTGCAAGAGACTTTCAATGCTTTCGACACACAATCAACACCTCCAACGACTATCGAAAAAGAAAAATGCATGAAAAATGAGGCAAAAGTCAAGACCGAAGGGTGATGAAGGAAATGAGAGCTTCAAATATAGTGAAAAAGAGGTTCACACCTTAAGATTTCACCCTAGAGCCCTAAATCCCAAGTTGCATATTTCTTAAGTGTCACTCGGTTTCACTGATCACAACGCTTGTACTGTAGCAAGGGTTGCAACGTCTCCCCACCTGCTTCTGACACGCAAGAAAAGAAAAGGGAGTGGGATCAAGAGATAGAAATCAGGAGGAGAATGAAATGTGAAGCTCAAGCCCTATTCAACCAAATGAAGGATTTAAAGGCAAAGGAATTTCAGTTGGCTACTTTGAAGTTGTGGGATTAATGTAGGATTAGGAATTCAATTTAAATGTTATAAATTTTAAATTTTATATCTCCTAATCTATTCATAATTAATATATAGTTCTTTATATTAAATTGCTTAATTCAACGAGTAAACTTTTATAAAAGTAACTCGGTTGAAAATTGACGGGTGCGCATATTAAGGTACATAGGATTAGGAATTCAGTTTAAATGTTATAAATTTTAAATTTTATATATCCTAATCTACTTATAATTAATATATAGTTCCTTACATTAAACTGCTTAATTCAATGAGTAAACTTTTATAAAAGTAACTCGGTTGAAAATTGACGGGTGCACATATTAAGGTACATATTAAGACGCCAAAAATTTTATCAAATTTCCCAAAAATTGATTATAAAAACCCATCAACAATTAAGACAATTAAGAAAACCCCTTATAAAGGAAATTTGATGGCTCAAATCATTATTCTTGCTATAAATTTGATTCATATGGTTTCTTAGAGGCGGATATGCACCAAAGAAATCTTGAAGGCTGCTAGAAGTGGATTTGTGGAGAGAATTTCAGAGCTCTCTATCGGTCATTGAACCAGAATTCGTCGGTTGCATTTGAATTAGTTTAATTTAATATATATATATATATATATATATATATATATATATTTTTGGAAAAAGTAGTATT
>NW_018165558.1:34858-54757 GCF_001263595.1 Phalaenopsis equestris
ATAGCCTATGAGGATATGAGAATTTATGTTGTACCGAACGACAACCTCAGAGCTTAAAGACGAGTTAGGGCTTATATTGCACCAAGGGCAAAAACCTAAAAAATAAAGTGAGGGTTTTTGTCACGCTAGGCAGACTACCTCAGAGTCTTATGGCCTGTTATTTAAACTAGGAAAGGTTTAGTTAATGTAGACTTATTTTGGTATTGTAGAATGTCGAACTTCATCCGCTTGTTGCTTGCACCAAGCTCCTCGTTGTAGTAGAAGCATCAAGATTTATGTGTTATGTTTTGATTTTTATTTATTGTTGTTCAAGTGTTTGGAAGGAATTTTAATTTAAGTTGAGCAACGCCAGTCAAGATCCTACGGTTCCTTCATCCCAACACCACTATTTTATATTGAATTTACTTAGTCTAAACAAGTTGTTAAGCTCATTTAGATCAAAAAATTCTCATTAACAATCATAGGTTACCTCATCCGAAAGATTCTTATAAACACAAAAGGGGTGGGTTAAGGGCATTCAAAGGTTTAAAAGAGTATTATTGTTTTTGAAAGTGTGTTTTTGTTTTGTTTTGTAGGTAATGTAAAGTATGCATCCGTAAAGTAAATCAAAATTGTAGTAAACAACTGTAAAATGTGTAATTGGTGCTCCTGCCACTACTGCAAGGTTAGTATCATAAACTATTTTAATAGCAGAAAATTGTAACAAAATTTGGTGTAAGGAAACCTAAACATGCCGTAAGGACAGTGAGTAAAACCAAACACGGTGTCACTTATAAAAGAGAGGACCAAGTGTAAGACTTTAGAAAGGTGGAGGGCTTAAAGATGGACTGTGTATTTTCCAATTTTACATAGAGGCTTGATACATCTAAATTATAAATGCGCTTTAATGGAAGATATTTGTGTGTTTTTCTTTCAGGTACAATCAAATGGATGAAAATTGGTGAAAGGAGTGAAAAAATGATCAAATTTGAAGCAAAAATGAAGGTGTGCAATTGAATTGAGGAGCCTACACGCCCAAAACTGGCTCTTACATGCCAGTGAAATAGAAAAGACCACGCTTAAGCGCCCAGTACCGCGCGCTTAAGCGCCAGAAGTAGTTACTTGATGATTTAATGAATTTGGATTTTTGAAGAGGTGTTTGAAGTAACTCTTGGTGAAAATGTAGGAAATAATGGGCATGAAAATTCATTCAATTGGCTTTTGAAAGGAGGTAACTTCTAGAAGATTCATTGAATATGGATAGATTTTGAAAAGACACCAAGGAACCTTGCGGAAAATTTTAAAAGAAGACTTGGATTGAAGAAGAAGAGAATCATCATCTGTCATCGCCAAACTCATTTTAGTCACCCACACGTCGTCGTTGCCATTGTCGCCACTTTTCTTTTTATTTTAAGTTGTAGTTTGTATTGCAAGTGGAGGAAGAAATTCAAAGGAACTTCAAGACTTTGGTGTAGAAGACATTTGGTTTTAATTTAGACTTCTTATTTGTTTGCATGATTTATACTTTCAAACTTAAGTGTGGTTATGTTTTCTCCATAAATTTTGAGTAGTTTTCTTTATCTTTTTCCTTAAAATGATAAGTGATTAAGTATTATATGGAAGTTGTGTGAAGTATTAGTTTTTAATGTTAGAAGAAGTTGTGATGATTTTAAACCTTGTAGTTAATTTACTTCTTGATTTGGTTTTCCTTAAAATGATAAGTGATTAAGTATTATATGGAAGTTGTGTGAAGTATTAGTTTTTAATGTTAGAAGAAGTTGTGATGATTTTAAACCTTGTAGTTAATTTACTTCTTGATTTGGCTTAAGATGTTAATACCTGTTGTGAGAACATGTAAGATCTGAGATGGTATTGTCTCAGTCAAAACTTGATAACAGTCACATGAGGTTGTATGGATGAGAATGAAATTCATATGATTGAGTGTAAGGAAATAGGGAAATAAAAATAAATAAGGAAATAAATTTAAAGGGTGTATAATTAGAGGACTTTAGAGTGACAGACTAAAGCCCCCAATTTGGTTTATAGTTTTAGATTTTGATATAAGATGTTAGCACCTAGGTGGACGGAGAAGAGGGAACTCTAGAGTGAGAGCTAGTATCTTTCTTATCAAACCCGTCTTCAGGATTACGCAAACTTTAAATTAACCAATGTTCATTATAACATCTCTAGTAAAGGTAAAGAATAATATTGCACCAATTAATATTATTGTTCCTATTTGACACAACACAATTTGAATACTTTCACAACATAATTCCTATACTTGTTACTGAATCTTGATAAGGAAAAAGTTGTTTTAATTATATTATCTTCATCTTACAAATATTTAGTTAAATTTAGTTAGTTAGTTATTTTACTTTCAATTATCAAAAATTACAAAAATAATTGAATTTTCATTCCTATTATAGCATCCATAGTTTGAGTAAGAATATTTTGCTAAGTATAATTTTTTATCTAATTTCTTCTGATTTTAGTTGCATGTTGTAAGTTTATCCCGTGGGTTCGATATTCAGGGCTTAATCAAAAAGTCCTATATTATTTGATAACAATACGTATACTTGCGCAGTATCCCAAGTTTTTGGAGCACGTTGTCGGGGATCAAATATACAAAATTTTTGAAGAAATTTTTAGAAAGTCTTATTTAAATTTTTAGATTTATTATAGGAATACTTTAGTGTAATTTTTATATAAAGTTCTTATTTGTGTGATTTTATTTTTTGTGGTTCGTAGTAATGTATGCGTAGTTCAGGTTCTGTAGAACTAGTGTCATACAATTCTGAATTAGAAAGAACTATTAGAAAAATTTAAAAACTCAAAATTACTAAAAAAACTAAAAAATTTCAAGAAATGACCAATCAAAATAATAAAAATACTGAAGTTAATCAAGAGTTTAGACCTTTAAGAGATTATGTAAACCTTACGGTGGATGAACTTCATTGTAGTATTCAAAACCCCACTGTAGTGGCTAATTCATTTGAAATTAAACTTGTTATTATCCAAATGATATCAAATAATCAGTTTGGGGGAGCACCAACTGAAGATCCAAACTTACATCTTATCAATTTTTTAGAATTGTGTGCTACATTTAAATACGATGGTATATCAGATGATGCTATAAGTCTTAGACTTTTTACTTTCTCACTGAGGGATAAGACTAAGTTATGGTTACATTCATTATCACCTAGATCTACCAGAACTTAGAGTAATTTAGCTAAAAAATTCCTTGCTAAATATTTTCCACCATAAAAAACTGTGAAGTTTAGAAATGATATTATATCTTTTTGTCAGTTTGAAGGGGAATATATTTATGAAGCATGGGAATGATTTAAAGAACTATTGAGAAAGTGTCCATACTACGCTATATCAGATTGATTAATAATTCAAACTTTTTACAATGGATCAGCTGGATCTCTTAGATTTATTATCGATGTCACTGTTGTTGGTTCATTGATGTCAAAACCATTTCATGACTCTTATGCTTTAATTTAAGAGATGGTTACTAATAATTTTCACTAGCCTTTTTAATGGCCTTTTGAGAGGGTAAATCATAAGAAAGTAGCCAATATTCATGAATCTGGTGCTTTTGCAATGCTAGAAAATCAAGTTGCTATAAATTCAAGGAAGTTAGACCAATTTGGAATGAATTATTCTCAACAAATTGCAATGATTGAAGAGAATTAATTAGGCCAAATGGTAGATTCTCAAGCATCATTAGAAACATTGAATGCCATAAAAAATAAGCAGAATACCCCATATTCAAACTATTATAACCCCGATTGGAAGAACCATCCAAACTTTAGGAAGAACCATCGAAACTTTAGTTGGAACAATACTTCGGGTGGTAATAATCAACAATGGGGGAACAACCAAGTAAACCCATTAGGAAACTGGAATAACCAAGGGAATAATAATTATAGACCTAGTTATCCTCCAGGTTTTTATAGTAATCCACAATTTGAAGGGAAAAAGTTGTCTATAGAAGAAGTGATGTTACAAATGGGAAACCAGTTATAAAGTCAAGGAGCTATAATTAGAAATATTGAGAATAATTTGTGAAAAATAGCAAATTTGTTAAGTAATAGATCCCAAGGAACACTTCCTAGTAATATAAAAGTAAATCCAAAAGATCAAGATAAAGAGCAAGTAAAAGCTATCCAACTTAGAAGCGGAAGAGAGTTGGAAGGTAGAGTTCTAACAAATGTTGAGTTGCAATTGAAGTAGAGAGAAAAGAAATTGAAGAGCCCAAAGAGGATGCTCCAAAATATTTAAAGAGACTTATTTGTCCACTTAAAGAACCAAAAGAGGACACTCCGAAAGGTTTAGAGAGACCTATTTATCCACTTAAAGTTGACTTAGAAAAACCACCACCTTCATTTCCTCAGAGGCTCCGACAACAAAAGTTGGATAAGCAATTTTCAAAATTTTTAAAAATTTTTAAGAAGCTTACAAGTAATATTCCATTTGTTGAAGCTCTAAAAAAATGCCAAGCTATGTGAAGTTTATGAAGGATATTCTTAACAAGAAAAAGAAGTTTGAAGATAATGAGACTATTGCACTTAGTGAGGAGTGCAGTGCTATAATTCAGAAAAGGCTTCCTGAAAAGTTTAAAGATCCTGGTAACTTCACAATTCTATGTGCAATAGGAGACAAATTTTATGGGAAAGCTTTAAGTGATTTAGGTGCAAGCATTAAACTTATGCCATAATCAATTTTTAAAAGATTGGGATTATGAGATATATCCCCTACTACTATTACTCTGCAATTAGCAGATCGTTCAATAACATATCCTAAAGGAGTTATAAAAGATGTCTTAGTGAAAGTGAATTAATTTTTCTTTCAAGTGAATCAATTTATCTTTCCTGTTGATTTTATTGTGTTAGATATGGATGAAGATAAGGAGATATCTATCATTTTGGGGAGACATTTCCTAGCTACTGGAAGAGCAATGATAGATGTGCAGAAAAGAGAATTAACTATGTGTATTAATGATCATACAGTTACATTTAATATTTCCAAAACAATGAAATATCCTACAAAAGGTAAAGATGATGAATGTTACAAAATGGATGTGATAAGATATCTGGGCAAATGTCATTTTAAAATAACTTATGAAGAGAAATTTGAAATGAAAGAGATGGAACACAAGCAAGAAGAGGAATTAAATCAATTTGAAGATTTTTATAAGGAAGATTCAAATTATATTATAACAAGTTTTGAAGTTTTGGACACGATAGAAAAAGATAAATTTTTTGGTCCATCGATTAAAAAACCTCCTAAACTTGAGTTGAAATAACTTCCTGAAAATTTAAAGTATGTCTTTTTAGGTGATTCCTCAACATTACCTGTTAAAGTTTTCTCAAAATAAACTACAGAAGAAGAATTGAGTTTAATGAAAACTTTAAAGAATTACAAGAAAGCCTTTGGATGGACAATTGCTGATATTAAAGGAATCAGTCCTTCAATTTGTATGAATATAATTTATATGGAAGAGAACTGTAAACCCAGGGCAGATACTGAAAGAAGATTAAATCCTGTTATAAAAGATGTTGTTAAGAAAAAAAATTTAAAGTAGTTAGATGCTGGAATTATCTACCATATTTTAGATAGTGCAGGGGTTAATCTGATTCACTAAGTTCCTAAGAAAGGAGGAGTGACTATGATAATGAATGAACATTATGATTTAATACCAATAAGATAAGTCATAGGATGGAGAATATGCATTGATTATAGAAAATTAAATCTCGCCACTAAAAAAGATCATTTTCCACTACCCTTTTTAGATCAAATTTTGGATAAACTAGCTGAGCATAAATATTATGGTTTTCTGGATGGATATACTGGTTATCATCAAATACAAATAGCTCTCAAGGATCAAGAGAAAATAACTTTTACCCTTCCTTATGGTAAATTTGCTTTTAGATTTATGTAATGCCCTTGCTACATTTTAAAGATACATGATGGCTAATTTATGTGCTTTAATTGAAAAAGGAATTGAAGTTTTTATGGATGATTTTTCAGTGTTTGGAACTTTATTTGAATCATGTTTGGAACATTTATCAAAAGTTTTTAAGCGCTGTAAAGAAACAAATTTAGTCCTTAAATGTTAAAAATGTCAATTTATGATAGCAGGAGGAATTATTTTAGGATATCAGATATCAGAAAATTGTATGGAAGTAGACCCTACAAAAATTCAAGTAATCGATAATTTACCTTACCCAACAAGTGTGAAGGAAAGTAGGATTTCATTAGTATATGCTGGATTCTATGTGTGGTATATAAAGATTATACCCTATGAAATGACATACCAATAGAAGAGAAAGTTTTTATCTGTATTATACCCTATGAAATGACATATCAATAGAAGAGAAAGTTTTTATCTGAAGTTTAGTAGAGAATTTAAATTGGGAAAAATGCCAATTTAACTGGGAAAAATGCCAAATTTATGCCAATTTATGCCAAAAGTTTCAGGCTTGAATTAGAAAAAAATACCTAATTTTGAAAAAGAAATTAATGAACATTTTCTAGATGAAGAATTCTTTAGTGTTAATGAATGGCGTGTTCCATGGTATGTTAACTTTGTGAACTTTATTATTAGTGATATTATACCCTATGAAATGACATACCAATAGAAGAGAAAGTTTTTATCTGAAGCTGACTTATTTTTGGGATGACCCATTTTTATATAAATAAGGAAATGATCTAACTATTTGAAGATGTGTGCCTTTAGAAGAAACTTATGAAATTATCCAAAAATATCATAATTGTGATTTTGGAGGACATTTTGGTGTTGATAAAAGAACATACAAAATTTTACAATCTGGATTTTATTGGCATGTTTCAAGCACTCCTTTGAAGTTCTCTGACTTCTCTAACTCCAACAACACTTACAAGACTCAAACTCCAGAAATAACAAATACTCACAAAGAAAACTTATCACACACTTAACACACTCACACACTATGAGACTCTATAGATCCCACTCTCCTAGCCCTTGAAATTAATCCATATTTATAGAGCTTTGAAAATGACTAAGGGTTGCTTCAGACATCTCTTCAAAATTCGGCCTTATTCAATGAATATTTTAGAAAATAACTGTAGCACCTAGGTGTCCAACTATCATGCCTAGGCACCAACCAAGTTTTGTATTTGGTGCCTAGGTGCCAAATCCTGGTGCTTAGGCGCCAGTTCGGGTGGTTTGGTATTTTTCCTTTAGCCCATTTTGCTCCTTTTTGATGTATTTTTGCTCCTTTTTACTCTTAAACTCTTTTTCTTGCACCTGCAACCATAAACATAAAAATATCTTTCATTAAAACATAATATCCTAAAAAAATGAGCATAAATTATGCATAAAAACTAGGTAATTTTAAAGTGGATCAACCTCCAATAAGCGTGGCGTGTTAAACAGGCACGCCGCACGTAATGGCGTTGACTAAAGTGATCAATGAACCAACACGACTGTCTAAGTAATATAATTAGAACACACCAAAGAAATTAAATTAGACTTTAGAATGGTGGAATTGAATTTAAATTTAAATTGAAGATGTTAAGGAGTTTCCATTGGGGATTAAGAGAGTGTATTTTCAAATTGTAGTTGTGAATATGAAGTTTTCAGTTTAAATGTTGATTGAATTTATTTTGTTATATTCTTTCATTTTGATTGTTTGTGATTCATTCATTTTGTTGATGACATTGTAATTATCTCAACGCTTTTATTTTTTATTTTTTGATTATTTGTTTCAATTTGTTTATATCATTTGTTTCAATTGTTTCATTTGCATTGAAGGGGAGTGAAATGCCTTAATCCATTAAAAAGGATCTTATACATATATGAAGTGTCATTTTTACGGGAAACAAAATCCTTACATCATTCCTAGAATTTCTAAGTGCAGAAAGATCATGAATAGAGTGCAGAGATTATGGAGAAGGGAATCAGAATCCATGCATTGACCCAGAAGTTTAAGTTTATCACATTAGGAAGAAAAGCAATGAGACTCATATCCAACCTAAGAGGTGAAGAAGAAGGAATCAGAATCCTTGCATTGAATTTGAAATTTAGAAGGGTATCAAAATCCTTAGACTGACCACAAAATTTTGATTTTGAATGCAAAGAATTTGTGGATGAAATGAAAAATTTGTGGAGAAAGTGAATCAAAATCCTTGCACTTACCCTAGATTTCAAAGGGTATCATAATCCATGCACCAACCCCAGAATTTAAATTCTAAATGCATAAAATTTTGTGGTTAGAATGCAGAATTTGTGGAGAAAAGGAATCATAATCCTTGCACCGACCTCTCAATTTCAAAGGGCATTAGAATCCATGAACCGACCCCGAAATTTCAATTCTGAATGTGGAAAAAAAATGGAAAGGATACAGAATTTGTGCAAAAGGGAATCAAAATCCTTGCACTAACTCCTAGATTTCAATTTTGGATGTGGATAATTTTTGGATAGGATGCCAAGTTTGTGTAAAAAGGGAATCAAAATCCTTGCACTTACCCCTACATTTCAATTCTCGATGCGGGTAATTTCTGGATAGAATGCAGAGTTTGTGGAAAAAGGGAATCAAAATCCTTGCACTAACCCCTGTATTTCAATATTGGATGAGGGTAATTTCTGGATATGATGCGGAGTTTGTTGAAAAAGGGAATCATATTCCTTGTGAATTCTGGATTTCAATTCTGGATGCGGATAATTTTTAGATAGGATGCAGAGTTTGTGAAAAAAAGGGAATCAGAATCCTTGCACTAATCCCTGGATTTCAATTATGAATTTTGAGTTTTGAATATTTTGTGGAGTTTAGATGACGTGTTTGTGTCAAAAGAGATGCAGTTCTTGTAGAACTAGCCAAACCTCATTCACATAAGAGAAAAGTCCCGATACTCCTAGGAGAAGGAAGCTTGACCTATGAAGAGAGAAGGGTGATGCTAGTGATAGGTTAAGGAGATTCTACATATGCACTTCAAAATTTGGATTTGAATTTTTGTTTGATTTTGTCAAGTTTAATATGTGAAGTTTATGAGAAATTGGGTTTCAAACTCTTTTCTTCATTGTTGTTTATTCAATTTCCTTGTCTTTTCTTTCATAAATGTTGATTTTCTTGTGTGGTAGTTCATTTTATTTTCTTATTCTTTTTTATTTTTGTTTATTATTGTCGTCAATGAGTGTGTTTTTTTTTGTTTTTGGATCTTTGAAAATTTTAAAACCGAGGCAAGCTCTATTCAACGGCTTCAAACCAATCACACAAGCAACAAGTTCAAAACAAGACAAATTTTCATTAAATTGTTCGACAATAGTACACCATTGATGATCTCTCAGACCCAACTGCAGTGCACAGTCCAATGGTGTCGAAAAGGTGAAATCAAAACAACAATTTCTGCCCGTAGCATGAAACCTTCACGTCTGTGCTTCTATTGCTTCTCTGCCCGTAGCATGAAACCTTCACGTCTGTGCTTCTGTTGCTTCTTTAGCTGCTAGAGACTACAAGAAGAGTAATCTCACTTCCTAAGACATACTCCAGAATGGAAGTCTCTTTAGATTTACTTAGAGGTGTGTTGAATCTAAAGTAGTCACCAATCTAAGGGTTGCAACCCCTCCAAGTCTAGATCTGGTTGGTATTTGTAAGGTAACTTAGTTTCATCCATCCTCTGGAATGTGATGGAGACTCTCCTCTAAGGGACTACAAGAATGCAATGTTTGGCCAGGTTGGCCCCTTCCTAACACCAGAACAGGTCCAACATTTAGGGGAATTTCCACTGATCCTCAAAATTTGCCTAGGCCAACAATTTGTAGCTCCTTCCAGACTAGAATGCAACATTCACTTATAAACGACACTGTGTAGAACGACTGTAGAAAGTCAATGGTCGATGTTGGGCGGAATGCAATCCCCTTCCTCATGTATGTTGATAATGCAATTTTTGGGAATGATTCTGATGGCAGAACATGCTAAGAGACCATCATCTTCACCATCTTCTTAATTGGTGTTGGCATAGGATCGACTTCATCGTAGCAGATAATACTGGGGAATTTACCTCATTATCGACGACAAAATTACAACAACATCCGCACTGTATTGTGATTCTTCCTTTACCCTTCATCCACTTCTGCAGCTCAGAGTAAGTTCTTTGTCGTAGGCGATTTGCCGTAGGCGGCCTGCACGACACAAGTCTCTAAGGTGGAAAAAGTAGTAAAAAATCTTCCTCTGCTCATACTCGAATAACACGTTAGTGTGGAGTTTCAATCCCTCCAAGTTGTTGACATACTTCCCCTGAATTTTTTTAAAGCATTCAAAATTCTATCTCTGAAGTTTCTCCAAATCCTCTTCAGAGATGATTTTTACTTATCTAGGTTTAACAAATTGTGGTATGTAGGGCTCTACATTTGGGTGCTCCTCGGGCTACTGTGTCAGAAGGACTATGATGCACTCCTCAGGGAGAGCGTCACATTCCATACAACCATCACAGAGGTCACCTGGTGTATCCTTTGGTAGAGTGGGCTCTACAATTGCCTCTATTTCTGATCGTCTCATTGATGGATGGGGAATGACATTTCCTACTGGTTGATCTATCATGCGCTCTCCCTCATGTAATGATTGAACATCTATTGAATCAGCTTCCTTTGACATTCTCCTTTGCAAATGATCCAGGACCCTGTGCTTGCAGTTATTTAAATTTCACCATCGTGCCCTTGACAATGGTGTCTTCCTTGTAAGTTGAAACTCTAAAGGCTCTGCCTGGGAAGCACTAAGAAGCTCACCCTCTACTGGCAGTACCATGGACTACATCATGCTGTCTGCATCATTATGATTTTTATTTATCTTGACTTCTTCTTCAATCTTTGGCAACTTCCTCTTCTTCTCAGACTCATCATTTCCTTTGCTTCTGAATTTCAATACAGACTGTCAGCCTTGTACCTCCTTCTGGCACACAATGTTCAATAGAGGCTCATCATAGGTCATCTCAATCTGTTTGAAGTTTAAGTTGAAATCTATGATGAATCTGTCTGTCACTTGTTGCTCATCTTGTGTGGGGTAAATGCTGTTCTTAAATGAGAAAACTAGCCTCCTGTCTGACATTTTGCTGCAGAAAAATAGACAGAAATGTTAGTGTGCTGCATTTGAAGTCAAACAAGAATGATAAGTTGTTATTACATGTAGATGTATGCCTTTTATGTTTTATTTTATGTTTGT
This sequence comes from Phalaenopsis equestris, assembly GCF_001263595.1. Taxonomy (NCBI): domain Eukaryota; kingdom Viridiplantae; phylum Streptophyta; class Magnoliopsida; order Asparagales; family Orchidaceae; genus Phalaenopsis; species Phalaenopsis equestris. The sequence continues at coordinate 46,042 of NW_018165558.1, forward strand.
TGATTTTGTTTTATTTTGTTTTTGTTTTTAATTTTTTATAGAGATTAAGAAAGAACTCAGTTTCTTTCAATGGAAATTTCATTAAAGAGCAATTTTTTATTATTTCATTTTTTATTCTTGGACCTAGTTACAGACAATTATTACTTCGGCGTATCTCAGGACTCACAGTTGGGTCCCTTGAAACGTCACAATGCATAGTATTTGCTTAAATATCATCTATTTATCAGTAACATTGGACTTTCATCTTGAAATCAACGAGCTAGTATGATCCTTTAGAGGAGAATTTTTCAACCACGAACTGTCCCTCCTAGGTAGGCTCAAATTTTCCCCTATCTTGCATTGTGTAAGGATAGGTCTTTTAAGAACAAGAACTAATTCACCAACTTTGAAGGCCAGACTAGTTTTTCATGGGCTCGTATCATATTTAGCCTGATACAACTCCAAATTTTGTTGCGTTGTTAATCGTTTCTTTTAGAGACTTTCTAGTTCATTGAGTCAGAGTTTGACATTGTTTTTTGTTCTGATATGTTTTACAACTGCAATTCTGAGAGAAGGTAGCTGTACTTCTAATGGGAGGATGACCTCAGACCCATACACAAGTGCATATGGTGCAAAATGAGTTGGAGTTCTAATTGTCGCCCGGTACGCCCATAAGACTTTTGGTAATTTCTCGTGTCACTATCTCTTGTTGCCTTCCAAAGTTTTTTTTTTAAAATCTATATGAGTGTCTTATTGAATGCTTCAGCTAACCCGTTTGCCTTGGGATAATACATCGTGGAGTATCTATAATATATGTCGTGTTGTCGGATGAAATTATTGATCTTCATGCTTTTGAAAGCAGAACCATTAACCGAGATAATCATTCATGGTACGCTAAATCTATACACAATTTGATTTTGGAAGAGCTATAAAACGTGGTGTGCTGCAACTTCCTTAAAAAGTATCGCTTCAACCCACTTCAAAAGCTAGTTCCTCATTACAAGGATGAACCAATGTCCTTTCGAAGACGGTTGGTCTATTGGGCCCATGATATCTTTTAATGGTTGATGTAAGACCACTCCATGTAAATGACATTGGTGATAATTCCTGACTGTCTTCATGCAATTATCATATTTCTGACTAGCAATACCCCAACCTTTTGATCTTCTCTTTCATGTTTGAGCCAGACTAGTGAGCACCACAAAGTCTGGAATGTACTTCTTTGATGATTTCCTGGGCTTCTGCTTTGCTGAGACATTTGAGTCACATCTGGTCAAAAGATCTTCTGTATATAACGTTGTCCACCAGAGCATAGGATAAAGTTCTCTTCTTTATCTGATGTGTCTATGAACCGCTGACACTAATCCTCTTTGTCTTCTATAATTGATGTGACTGTTTCTTCATTTCTAAATTCACACAAGCTATCCATGTTGATCTGCGAGAGGACCTATCGTCTGTAGAGCGTTACATCAACAAAATCCTTCTGCGGGCAAGCAAATTCCTTGACGAGTCTTGTAAGGCATTGAAAAAAGCAATCACTCCTCTTAGAATTCTATATAGTGTCACGTTAGGAATCTATTCAAGAAATTTCATTGTGTACTACAGGTATTGTTCCAATATTGGCTTCAGGGTTCTGTACTGTCTGACCACTTGTTGAATGATCAATTGCGAATTGCCATAAATGTCGATGTCTTTTATATCCATTAATATGGCCAATTCCAGTCCGATTATTAAAGCTTCATACTTGGCTTTGTTATTTGTGCTTGGCTCTGTTAAGTAGTAAGAGTACCACAACATTCCCCATTCTGGTGTAATGAAGACTTATCTGATCCCCACTTTGCCCGACGATGCTGTTTGTGAGACTTTATCCTTGCATGCTAATAAAGCTCCACCGAAATACATCTTCCATCATCAGTCATCAAGATCTTCTAAGCTCATTATCTGTTCATCTGGTAGCTTATTGTTGAGTTGAGAATCAGTTGGCAATGGGCGTGTCACAAGGAAGTCTGCTAGGATTTGTCCTTTGATAACGTGAAGAGGTATAAAAGTTATGTCAAATTAAAATAAAATCATCAACCACCTTGCTAACTTGTCAGAAAGCGTCGGTCGGGTAATCAAATGTTGCAGTGGATTAACTCTCGAGATAAGGTTGACCATACGAGAAAGAATGTATTGTTTAAGCTTTTGTGCATCAAGTTTAGAGCTAAACAATGCTTCTTAATAGGAGAATACTTTAAATCTATTAGAATTAGATAGAGACTCAAGAAATAGAGAGCATTTTCCTTACCTTTATCATTGACTCGAGCTAACAGGGCTCCGAGGGAGTCGTCTAAAGCCGCGGTATAAATTATCAAAGATTTTCCCGAGATTGGGGTTGCTGATATAGGATGTTTCAATAGATATTGCTTAATATCTTCAAAAGCCCATTGATATTTATCATCCTAAATTAATTTAACATCCTTTTAAATTAATGTCAAAAAGAGTTGACACCGTCCTGATAGATTATGTATAAAATGCCTTAGGTATGTCAATTTCCCTTGAAAGGATTGTAATTATTTCAAGGTTTTGGGAGGTGGCATTTCTAAGATTGCTTTAATCTTTTCTGGATCAATTTTAATTCCCTGATGGTAAAAAAAAAATTCCAAAAATTTCCCAGAAGTGACACCAAAAGCACACTTCAAGGGATTCATTTTAAGATTAAATTGCCACAATTGCTTGAAGAAAATTCTTAAATCATGCAAATGATTTTCCTTTTGTTTGTTCTTAATGACCAAGTCATCCACGTAGCACTCTACTTGTTTGTGAATAAGGTCCTAGAAAATCTTTAGCATCACTTGCTGGTACGTTGCTTCAACATTCTTCAACTCGAAAGGCATTACCGTGTAGTAATAAGTTTTGATCGGTGCTCTAAATGCTGTAAACATTGCTTGTCCTAGAGCCATCTTTATCTAATTGTACCTTTACGATCCATCCATAAAAGAGAATATTGCATATGACGATGCAAGTTCTAACATCAATTCAAGAATCAACAACGAGAATTCATTCTTAGGGCATGCCTTGTTTAAATCTCTGAAGTCCACACGCATGCCTTGTTTAAATCTCTGAATTCCACATAGATTCTAATCTGATTATTCTTCTTCTTGACTAGAACAATGTTAGCTACCCATGTTGGGCATTGTTCTTCCAGCACGAAGTTAGTGTCTATTAACTTTTTGACTTCCATTGTAAGTTGTTGCTCAATTTTAAGTTGCATCTTATGGTGGGATCTATTTTAAGCTTGTGAACTGCAACCTCAAGTGCCAGACCAAGCATCTCGTCATAACTCTAAACAAAGCAATCTTTATATTCTATCAACTCCTCAATCATATCTACAACTTCTTTTTCATCCAGCTAAGAGCTGATAAAGGTTGGCCTTGGATTTTCCTCGGTTCCTAAGTTAATATTTTTTAGTTCATCAATTGTCAATTTAATCTCTTCTTCACGTTCTAGCGATGCGTCTTGTATCGGCGCATCTTCAGAGTCTTCTACAACTTTAAGGCAACCTTCACTTGGTTCATTAGTAACAACTAGGCAAAATTTCATGTCATCAACCAACCTTACTATGCTGAATTTAACACCTTCTTTTGAGTTAAAAGTTCTATTCTTGTTATTCCATAACTATTCAAAAAGGTGTAACATGTCCTTTGGTAACTTCTTTGGCACAAGACCAAGTTGAAAAAGTTTCTTAACATAAGGGGAGTACCAATCAAGTTGTAATTCCATTAATTCAGTAAAATTTTCCTCTTCTAGTTTTCTATCAGTTGTAGAGCTAGAAGAAGAGGAACTAAGATGGGATCATATTTGTTTTGGAGTAGCACTTTGTATTTCCTTGACCATCAAACCCTTGACCTTTTGAGGTTGAATCCGGGTTAAGGTCATGGCCTACACATAGTGGTTCATCCTATCATATAATGACTTGTATTCTTCTTCATCTTCATCTTCTATTGTTATCTCAAGTCGAGGTCTCATTTAACTTATCTTCATTACATTATTTTCATTCTTCTCTTCCTCGGAGTTGCTTTCCAAGTCAACATTGATAGCTGGATTCTTGTGTCCAATAATCACTTTTCCTCTTCCTCGTCTAAGTCCCTGACTTTGAACTCAAATGCGAGAACAAAAAAAGTTTCCACCATTTTGTTGTGAAGAAACTACGGGAGATCGTTGGGCAGACACAATATGGTCTTGCTTTTTTCCTTCCTTCTATCCATCATCCTTTTATGATATAACATTTCTGGAAAATACTGTCTTTTTTACGGGAGCGTAATGGGTGACATCATCGTGGATGCCTATCTCATGGATCGAAAATGGTTTTAAATCCCCTTTTATGCAACATTCTCTTACATCCTCACAATACTTTATACATTGGTGTAAGGATGAAGGAACCTTCTCATTTTCATGAATCCAGGGTCAACCCAACAAAGTGCTGAACAATGTCTTAGGGTCAATTACATGGAATTTTGTAGTTATTACTAAATCATCAATTTTCAAAGATAGGTTGATCGATCTGGAAGCCTTCTCACCCTGCTGGTTGAAACCTCTTAACATTATCTTGTCAGCTGCTAATTTGCGGACGTCGATGTCCAAATATACTAATATCTGTAGATTCATCAAGTTGATGGACACCCTCAGATCTACAAACACCTTTAAATGTGAAACTATCGATGCCAACTAAAATGTGCAATGAAAGATTGTGGTCTTCAGTACCAAGCAATAAGTCTTCACCTGTAAAGGTCACTTTCGATAGTTTCTTCATTGTACAGACCTCATTTAAGGAGCTACTAGCCAACCATGCTAAAAAAATTTTTAGATCAAGCAAGGCTTGAATTAGAGCTTGTCTCATCTCCTTTGCATGATTAGAGAGTCGTAAATGATTAGTTTGGCAGGTAAATTCTTAAGATAGGCTACCATGTTATAGTCCACTTTGTTTTCCTAGTAGTTGGATTCTTTTTGAGTTACCGTCTCCTCTACTGGTAGAACTGGCTTCTTTTGAGTGACTATATGTTTTCCTTTATCTTTCAAAGTTGTCCATGGAGGCAGTACTTCTCCACTTCTTAAGTTCACTTATGTAATTTCCTCTAATTCCTGAGTTATATCTGAAGGTACTTCTTTTGAGACTGTAACTGTCTCTTCTAAAGTTGTCTTTGAATCTGAAAACTCTAAGTCAATGACAATCAAAGCTCCTTGAAGTTCAAGGTCGAGTAACTTGCTATTTGAACTATCATATTCCATGTCGTGGATGTCTTCTGATTTTTCATTAAGGGATTCATCAAGATTTTGCATGATTTTAGAATCATTAATGGAATTGAAAATCGTGTTAAATTGGTTTTTATCAGTTACGTTAGTGCTAGAAATAGTCAAAGCATAGCCAAAATCAAAACTCTTGGCATTATAAGTTCATGTGGGAACAAAGAAATGATCGTATAGAGTCATCGATTCAAGGAATCTCTCCTGAATCAGAAACAACCAATCTAAAAGACGTAGCACCTACACTACTCTTTGTGTTATCGGGTCTTTGTCACTTGACTACTTTCTTTATTTGCAATGGAGGCAACTTCCTGGTAGCAATCGAGGGTGTTGGCTGAACAGGCTTTGGAGCCCGCCTGCAAGCTTGTATCGAAACTACTTGGATCTTGTTCAATATCATCTTTGTTAATCTTTTCTAAGAGGTACTTCATCAATCATCAGTTGTAGGGGTCGATCGGAACAACTGGATCAATTAAAATAATATTTACAAAACCTTTGTCAAGCACACACAAATACACTTTTGAATCATATGTTCCAAGTCTTGTAGTTCCTTTCGATCCAATCTTTGAAGGTGAAGCATTCTTCTTTCATGTGGCTGACCAATCTATGATACAAACAGAATTAGGGATGACCCTTCTTGTTGACTTCTTTTGATTTAAGTGGCTCTGACAATTTAAACTCTGGATTTTAAACAATTTGTGGAACATCTTGCCCACTGAAACATTCTTGAAACACTGCACCCAATTCAAATGTTCTTGGAGCAAATAGGATGGCTTCCTATCCATGTACCGAGGTCTCTACTGTGATGACGACTGGTTATGTTGTGTAGGTAGCTGATAACACTGCTGTGGAGGCTGCTTAAGCTATATTCTAAACAGTTGTTTCTCCTTCTCCACTGCTGCCACTGTACTGGGCTCCTTCTCAAATACTTATGTTGGCTTCAGCTTATCAATCTTCTCAAAGAAACCAAACTATTTAGCTTCCTCTTGAAGACTCGCAACTTTACTTAATAGCTTTTTGAAAGTCTTAATGATAAATCCTTTAAGCAGAAAAATGACTAGTTCGTGAATACTTTTCGTTAGGATCTCTATGGCATGTTGTTCCTTAAGCTGAAGCTCACACTTTATGCTGAAGTTCCTCCATCTAAAAAGTAATCCACTAAGTTTTCATTGGGCTTCTATCGCTCTACGACAAGATCACCTATAATGATGTGGTGCTGAGCTCCAATGAATCATTTGACAAACAGTTCCTCCAACTCTACAGAAGTCAGGATTGAGCCCTTGGGCAAATCTACGTACCAATCAAAATTAAAATTCAAAAGGATGCTAAGAAATTGGCAGAACAACAATACCTTGCTGCCCCCCATGTTGCAAGAACCCGCTCTAAAGTGTGCAACATGTTTCTGAGGTTGTCAGTCCCATCAAAAGTCTTAGATGTAGGTGGAACAAATCATTATAACAATGTGTCAAACTTCTTCGAGTAAGGTCTGCCATTTAGAACCAATTTGCCCTTCTTTGTTTGAGCTAAGTCTTCTCAAACTTGTTGTCCCACCATCCTTTTAATATTTTTTTAGAGGATGGTTCTTTGAGACGGCTCTTTGTTCATCTACTCTTCCTTTCTTGTCAAGGTAGACTCCTTCTTATCATCAGTAATTTGAACAACTTCTAGTTGATTTGCTTTAGCAGGAGGCACATGTAAAGAATGTGGTTGACTATGCATGATCGTGACGATGGTCATGAGCTCATCCATCCTTTTTTTAATCTGGCTATTCGTTAGTCTTTCTGCTAGATGACACGCTGTAATATGTCAGTAGCGTCCTCCTCAGCATCTTGTGGGACATCTCGTGAGGATGTCAAAGCTCCGACTTCAACCACATTGATTTTGGCGAACTCCTCATCCATAAAATCTGCTAAGTCATCATCACTATCATTCTGCCGTTCTTTGGCTCATTATGAGTTTAAACTCTGAGCTGTTCTAAAGTAGACTCGATCGACATTCCTTTCAGGACTTTTAGGTTAATCAGGGGACCTTGGTGAACAATTCCTCCTAAATTAAATCGCGGTGTAATCGTGGTATCTGTGATCGAAACATCATACTTATCAAACTTTTTAAGGGAGGACTCCTCAACCTCTCTTGTAGCTCTAGTGAAACGAATTTTGATCTCCACATATTCCTCTCTAATCCTGATGTTTTTTAGGTGAGGTGTTTGATACAACTAAGCGTACCAATCAAAATTAAAATTCAAAAGGATGCTAAGAAATTGGCAGAACAACAATACCTTGCTGCCCCCCATGTTGCAAGAACCCGCTCTAAAGTGTGCAACATGTTTCTGAGGTTGTCAATCCCATCAAAAGTCTTAGATATAGGTGGAACAAATAATTATAACAATGTGTCAAACTTCTTCGAGTAAGGTCTGCCCTTTAGAACCAATTTGCCCTTCTTTGTTTGAGCTAAGTCTTCTCAAACTTATTGTTCCACCATCCTTTTAATATTATTTTAGAGGATGGTTCTTTGAGAGGGCTCTTTGTTCATCTACTCTTCCTTGCTTGTCAAGGTAGACTCCTTCTTATCATCAGTAATTTGAACAACTTCTAGTTGATTCGCTTTAGCAGGAGGCACATGTAAAGAATGTGGTTGACTATACATGGTCGTGACAATGGTCATGAGCTCTTCCATCCTTTTTTTAATCTGGCTATTTGTTAGTCTTTCTGCTAGATGACACGCTGTAATATGTCAGTAGCATCCTCCTCAGCATCTTGTGGGACATCTCATGAGGATGTCAAAGCTCCGACTTCAACCACATTGATTTTGGGGAACTCCTCATCCATAAAATCTGCTAAGTCATCATCACTATCATTCTGCCGTTCTTTGGCTCATTGTGAGATTTCAACTCTGAGCTGTTCCAAAGTAGACTCGATCGACATTCCTTTCAAGACTTTTAGGTTAATTGGGGGACCTTGGTGAACAATTCCTCCTAAATTATATCGCGGTGTAATCGTGGTATCTGTGATTGAAACATCATACTTATCAAACTTTTTAAGGGAGGACTCCTCAACCTCTCTTGTAGCTCTTGTCAAACGAGTTTTGGTCTCCACATATTCCTCTCTAATCCTGATTTTTTTTAGGTGAGGTGCTTGATACACCTAAAATATATAGTATTTTTAAAAACATATTTATACCTATATTTGAGATATTATGCTTTAATGGAAGCTATTTTTGTGTTTTTCTTGAAGATACAGGTAAAAAGGGTGAAAAATGCTTAAAGAGTGAAAAAGGATCAAATTTGGAGCAAAAAGGTGAAAAATGTGCAAAAGAGTTTTGGTGCCTAAGCGCCAGATCCGGTGCTTAAGCGTTGGTTAAATGGAGAAGGTCCCGCCTAAGCACTAGAGGCCTCGTGCTTAAGCGCCAATGGCAGTTATTGGACGAGTAAATTCGGTTTCTGTGAATTTTGAAG
>NW_018165558.1:55495-59973 GCF_001263595.1 Phalaenopsis equestris
TTCATATGATTGAGTGCAAATAAATAGGAAAATATTCATTGAAGGGTGTAGAGTTAGAGGACTTTAAAGTGACAAGTTAAAGCCCCCAACTTGGTTCATTCTTTTAGGTTCTGATATAAGAATGTTAGCCCCTGGTGGAGGGAATCGAGGGAACTCTAGAGTGAGAGCTATTATCTTCCATGCCTAGCCGGTCTTCAGAACTATTCAAACCTTAAAATAGCCAATTTTCTTTATGGCATCTCTAGTAAGGGTAAAGAATATTATTGCTCCTATTTAGCACAACACAATTTACATACTTATACAACATAATTCCTATACTTATTACTGGTTCATAACAAGAAGAAAGATATTTTCATATTTAGTACTTTTCTTTTACAAAAACTCTAGTTATCTTTTTAAATTGTTATTGTTCTATCAAAATATTGAAAATACCAAAAATATTTAAATTTTCATTACTTCAAAAATCATCTTTAGTTTAGAAAATTATCTTTTTATTAAAAATAGAAAGTTTGTTGTTCAATAGTGCATATTGCGTATTCTCCCTGTGGGTTCGATATTCAGGTCTTAATGAAAAAGTCTTATATTACTTGATAACGATACGTATACTTGGGTAGTATCCCAATATATATAAATTAAAAGTTAAATTCTTATTTTTCTTCAGGATCAAGTTTTTGGTTTTGTTGTAAAGTAAGGAAATATAAGTGAAATATAGTCTGAATTATTGTTGTACTTTACATTTTAGTTGTATCCAGGGATCAGTGCCCCATTGGTGGCATTGGTTTGTCGGTGAGAAGCGCGGTCCCTAAAGTGCAGACTGGATACAACAATGAGTGACCCTTGGCATGACTTTCCTTGAGAATATCCCATGTGTAGCAGCGGATTGTGTTCTCGGACCCAAGTGAGACCTAACCGACGTACGCCTTGCAGGCTTCATAATGGCAGTGACATCGACAGTAGTAGGTGTAGTGACTATCCATTCCCTAAGGCGAAGCTTGACAGAAGTACATGGCAGTGACACTTTCTTATGGTTTTGGTAAAGTGTGACGGACTCATCTTTCTTCAAAATTTCATCTTTCATTTTGGGCGACATGACACAACCCATTCTTTGTACCAACTTGGTAACGAAACATCCCTTCTTCCGAGCTAATCTCTTAAAGACGGAATGAACTCTAGTTTCACCCTGTCCTTTTTTGAGAGATGGTAGTGGTGATGTGGCAGAAATCCAATAAATGTTCTCCTCTCCGAAAACATTAGATAGAGGGTGGAACCTACTCCCCTCAAGGTTAGGTGAGGTTTCCACTGACTCTACTTCCTCTGACAGAGAGGTGGTTTTTGCTAGGGCCACTCTAGCAGCTTGTACTTGCTTAGCCTTTGGCTCCCTTCTCTTAAGGTTCTTCCTCTGAGATCAGGTCAATGGCACAAACTTAGAGATAGATCTAATTTCAAACATAGAATGCGGTGGGGCAAAAACATCCGACTAATCATCCTTGAACAAAATTTCCTTTGCATTAGCTGACTTGTCAACTGGTGTTGTAATAATAAATCTGACAGGTGACACTGTGACAGTCCTAGCAGTAGGGATGACTTTGGCTGCAACGGGAACGACGGTCATAATGGAGGTGACATGAGGCGCAGTTTTTATGTGTTATTTTTGTAAATATTTTTCAATATTACACAAAACACACACATGACAGTGTTGACAGTGTTAATAATAAATATTCAATTCAAATCCAAATAACAATAACTTTAGTGAAAATAATTTGCAAAACACACACACGATAGTGCTAATAATAAATATTCAATTCAAATCCAGATAACAATAACTTTAGTAAAAATAATTTTATTTTTTAAAATCTTTAAACTGTCAATCTCGTAATAAAAATGCAAGTATACATTTCGCTCAAGTACTAAAGGGCATTGATAGAGTCCTAAATATCGATCCAACAAGGAAGTTGGAAATGTTTATGAATAAACTCCTATGATTATAATTTAAAACACAATTCAAACTACAAAACTGAAGTACAAAACTTAAATCTAAAGTGACTGAGTGTGTGCTAAATAGAATGCAATTAAAAGAATTAAATTTTCAATTCAAATCCAAATAAAAATAACTTTAGTAAAAATAATTTTATCTTTTAAAATCTTTAAACTATCAATCCCGTAATAAAAATGCAAGTATACATATCGCTCAAGTACTAAAGGGCATTGATGGAGTCCTAGATATCGATCCAACTGGGAAGTTGGAAATGTCTATGAATAATTTCCTATGATTATAATATGAGTATAAACACAATTCAAACTACAAAACTGAAGTACAAAACTTAAATCTAAAGTGACTGAGTGTGTGCTAAATAGAATGCAATTAAAAGAATTAAATTAATTAAAATAATTGCTAAACTTTAAAAGTAAACTTATGAAAACAAAAATAAATTTTTAGGATGAAGAGTTCAAATTTAAGAAAGCATCTTTCCCATTTACAATGAGTATATGGATTGTGAAGAAATTAAAATCATATATATATACACACACACATAATTGTATTGTGCAAAATAGGAGCAATCCTATTCTTTACCCTCTTTCAAGTGCATAAATAACATTGACTAAGGGCTAACAATCTCACATTAATATCCAATCAACTGGACTAAATTGAGGATTTTAATCTGTCACATTAAAATCTCCAATTATGCATCCAACAAAGTATATTTCTCTTTTTAATTGCACTCAACCCCGTGAATAACATTCTCACCCATGGAATCAAATGTTACTCACACCATGTTTCTTAACCCATTTTAACATTTCAATATGTCAAATTAAAAAGCAAATGAATCTCGGAGTTCAAATCATCACAAATTATTGAAATTTAAAACTATATTAAAAAATCAATTCCTCATAAAACCATATCTCAGAGTAAGGAGAAGGATAAAGAAGAATACTTAGAATTCATGAAAAAGATATGACAAAACATAAATTTTATAAATAAAAATAAGTTTACAAAACAAAGAAATAAAAGACACAACTTATCTCACAATCCTTCCCAAGCAAATCCCTAGAATTTCTCTTCAAACACTTTCCCTCTTTACAAGCACTCTCAATTCTCTCTTGGAAATGTAATGAAGAAGAAATCTCTCACTTTCACTCTCCTCTTACAATCCTTGAAGAAAATCCACGCGCTTGACTTTCTCTCTCTATCTCTCTCTCTCTCTCTCTCTCTCTCTCTCGCCAAACCTTCCATGCCTCCACCCTTCAAATCCCATTTAGCCCTTGAATTCCCTCTCTTTTATTAGAGGCTGCCTCCCTCCAAAAAGAATTCAAAATTCCTTCCAAAATTTTATTTGGAATTCAAACCTTTTGAATTTCAAAAGACATATCTATTAATTCAAGAGACATATCCCTTCATCAAAGAGCTTTCCAAAGTGTCTAGATGCATTGAATCACTCCATGGGGCATTTGAAACAAGTAGACCCATCAAAATTTTTGTAAAATTCATCCCAAACCGCCTTAATTCATAAAAAAGTCATCTATGGTGCCTCAGGCGCTGATTTTGGCGCTTCAGGCACCGAGTTGGCTAAGTCTGCACTGTTTCCGCCTCTCTGTAAAATGGCGCTTCAGGTGGAAAATCTGATGCTTTAAGCATCAACTCTCTGTAAAGTGGCGCTTTAGGCCCCAAATCTGACTTCCATTGGTTAAAATAACCTTTATATTTAGCCATTTCAACAAGATTTGCGGAGGTTGGATATGTATACTTGGGCTCAAGAATGTCTTTAGTTCTAACTCTTTTTTCAAGCTTAAATGAAGGGCATAATGTATATTATCAACTTAGAAGGATGGTATTTTTTTTCACCGCTGAAGAACTTGTAGAAGTTGAAAACATTCTAATCATGAATGAAATAAGAAAAACAATCTTATTGAAATATGAAGTTAGAAATTGGAATATCAAAATATAAATAGTAACAATTGAGGTTTAATAGGGGTTGTTTTGTTGCACGTATTTCAAATAATCAAAGAGCTTTCCAAAGTGTCTAGATGCATTGAATCACTCCATGGGGCATTTGAAACAAGTAGACCCATCAAAATTTTTGTAAAATTCATCCCAAACCGCCTTAATTCATAAAAAAATCATCTATGGTGCCTCAGGCGCTGATTTTGGCGCTTCAGGCACCGAGTTGGCTAAGTCTGCACTGTTTCCGCCTCTCTGTAAAATGGCGCTTCAGGTGGAAAATCTGATGCTTTAAGCATCAACTCTCTGTAAAGTGGCGCTTTAGGCCCCAAATCTGGCGCTTCATGCCCCATATCCACAAAATTTGCTATTTTGGCTCCAAATTTTGTCCTTTTTGCTACTTTTGCTCCAAATGCCTAAAATTAGTATGCCTGAACCAAAATATGAAAATACCCTTCTTTAAAGTGCAATACCACAAAAAATAAGCATAAAATGTATATTTAAAAAACACATTATTTTGGTGTATCAAAATCTCTCAAAC
>NW_018165559.1:0-3425 GCF_001263595.1 Phalaenopsis equestris
GAAGAATCATCCAAATTTTAATTGTAATAACAATTTTGGTACAAATCAACAATGGTCAAACAACCCAGTGAACCCATTAGGAAAATCATCCAACCAAGGAAATGTTAACTATAAACCTTCTTATCCTCCAAGATTTAGCAGTAATACTTAAATTAAGGAGAAGAGTTGTCTATGGAAGAGGTGATATTAAACATGGGCCAACAATTGCAGAATCAAGGAAATCAATTACAAATTCAAGGAAATCAATTATAAAATCAAGGAACTGCTATTAAAAATATTGAAAACCAATTGGGACATATCGCTACTGCGCTTAGTAACCGAACATTAGGAACTTTTTCGAGTACTGTGGATCCAAATCCTAAATATCAAGGAAAAGAATAGATAAAAGCGATACAATTAAGAAGTGAAAAAGAATTGGAAACAAGGGTGCAAAAAAAATAGAAATTGAAAAAGAGAAAGTGGATACTAAAAAAGAAAAGGATCGTGAATACCCAGATTTAGAGTATCAATTTACACTAATGAAAATTACTGTGAAGAAACTTCCACCACCATTTCCTCAAAGATTGAAGCAACACAAACAGAATAAATAATTTCTCAAATTTTTAGAAATTCTTAAGAAGTTAACTGTAAACATTCCCTTCGTAGAAGCTTAAATGCCCAATTATGTGAAATTTATGAATGATATTCTGAACAAGAAAAGAAAGTTCACGGATAATGAAACTAAAATATCTGTTCAGGTAAGTGTTGCACTCAGTGAAGAGTGTAGTGCAATTATTCTGAAAAAGCTTCCTAAAAAATTAAAATATCTTATAGTTAGCGGATCGTTCAGTTACATATCCTAATGGAGTTATAGAAGATGTGTTAGTAAAAGTGGATAAATTTATCTTTCCTGTGGATTTCAGTGTTTTAGATATGAAGGAAAATAAAGAAATACCTATTATTTTAGGGAGACCATTTTTAGCTACTGGAAAAACTATGATAGATGTTCAAAAAGGAGAATTAATTATGAGAGTTAATGATCAAAAAGTGACTTTTAACATTGTGAAATCTATGAAATACCCTATTGTTGAAAGAGATAATGAATGTTTTCGTATGGAAATTAGTGAACATCTATTGAAAGAACATTTTAAAGAACATTTTGAAGAGAAAGAACAATTTAAAGAGAGTAATGAACTTATTCTGGATGAATTAGAAAATGAAGAATTAGATTATGTTTAGGAAAGATTTGAGTTGTTGGATATAATGGAAAATGCTGATTAAAATCTATTTTCGTCAATTATAAAACCACCTGAACTTGAGTTGAAAATATTGCTTAGCCACTTGACGTATGTGTTTCTGGGAGACTCATCTACATTACATGTTATTATATCTTCAGAATTAAATGATTTGAAGGAGCAAAGACTGTTAGATACATTGAAAAGATATAAGAAAGCTTTTGGTTGGACCTTAGCTGATATTAAGGGAATAGATCCTTCAATCTGTATGCACAGAACTATATTAGATGAACAATATAAACCAAGAGTTGATCCACAAAGGAGATTAAATCTGATGATGAAAGAAGTAGTTAAGGAAATTTTGAAATGATTAGATACTATAACTATATATCATATTTTAGATAGTGCGCGTGTAAGTCCAATTCATTGTGTTCCTAAGAAAGGAGGAGTGACTATTGAAACAAAAGAAAATAATGAATTATTATCTATCAGACAAGTTACTGGTGGCATATTTGCATTGATTATAGAAAATTAAACACTGCCACCAGAAAAGATCACTTCCCTTTACCCTTTTAAGATCAAATAGTAGATAGACTTGCTGGGCACAAATATTTTTATTTTTTAGATGGATATACTGGTTACTATCAAATTCCTATTGCTCCTGAGGAACAATAAAAGAAAATATTTACTAGTCCTTTTGGAACTTTTGCTTTTCGAAGAATGTCTTTCGGATTATGTGCACCTGCAACATTCCAGAGATGTATGATGTCCATATTTAGTAAGTTAATTGATGATGGATTGGAAGTATTTATGGATGATTTCTCTGTATTTGGAACATCATTTGATGCATGCTTAAATTACCTTGAAAAGTTTAAGAGTTATGCGAAAGAACTAATTTGGTCCTGAATTGGGAGAAATGTCAATTTATTGTTACAAGAGGAATTGTGTTAGGGCATAAAATTTCAGAAGATGGTATGGAAGCAGACTCTGCAAAAATCCAAATTATATCTAAACTAACACCTCCTACTAATGTAAGAGAGGTTAGGAGTTTTCCTGGACATGTTAGATTTTATAGGCGTTTCATTAAAGATTTTTCAAAAAATACCAAACCTCTACGCCAACTTTTACGAAAGGACAAAAAATTTGAATTTACTGAAATCTGTTTAAATACCTTTGAGTTATTAAAGGAAAAATTAATCACTGCCCCTATTATAGTTTCAACTAATTGGGAGAAACAATTTGAACTTATGTGTGTTGCTAGTGATTATGCTATTGGAGCTGTTCTTGGACAAAGGAATGAAAAGATTTTTAAAGTTATATACTACGCTAGTAAAACTCTTAATGATGCACAAATTAATTATACTGTTACTCAAAAAGAGTTACTAGCAATTGTGTATGCTTTAGATAAATTCAAATCTTATTTAATTGGAGCTAAATGTGTTGTGCATACTGATCACTCTGCTATTAAATATCTGATGCAAAAGAAGGATGCTAAACCAAGGTTGATTAGATGGATACTTTTGATGCAAGAGTTTGATCTTGTGGTTATTGATAGAAAGGGAACTGATAATCAAATTGCTGATCATTTGTCAAGATTAGAAAATCAAGAATCATCTGACACTGACAATGAAATTACAGACAGTTTCCCTGATGAACAACATTATTTTATTTATGAGTAGAAATTACTATGGTATGCTGATATTGTTAACTATATTGTAAGTGATATTTTGCCACCTATGCTGATATTGCAACAACAAAAAAAATTCATTCATGATGCAAAAGCATGAGCCTTATTTATATAAACAATGTAAGGATCTTATTATGAGGAGATGTGTACCTTATGAAGAAACTGAGTTGATCATTCAGAAATGTCATGATTCTGAGTTTAGAGGAAATTTTGAGATTGATAAAATTGCTTATAAAATTTTACAAGCTGGATATTGTTGGCCTACTCTCCTTAGAGATGTTTATAGATACATAAAAACTTATGATCGATGTCAACGAGTAGGAAATATATCTAGAAGAAATGAAATGCCTCTGAATTTCATGTTAGAAGTTGAGATCTTTCACGTTTGGGGATTAGATTTTATGGGACCATTTATTCCTTCATTTGGAAACTTATATATATTAATTGCAGTAAACTACATTTCTAATTGGATTGAAGCACAAGCTTTACCTCGTTGTGACGCTAAAAGTGTTTCAAGATTTTTA
>NW_018165559.1:3950-5485 GCF_001263595.1 Phalaenopsis equestris
TATTGAAATTGAAGATCAGAAAATGGGAAATAGATTTAAAGTAAATGGACATAGGTTAAAATCATATTATGAAGGTAACAGACCAAATTTTAAAGAGGTTTTAATGATCAGTCAACCTGAATAACACCTGAATAGGTTGGGCTGACGACGTTAAACCAAGCGCTTTATGGGAGGCAACTCATGTTTATATTTATTTTTATCACGATTATAGTAGTTTTTATTTGAAATTATCATTAATTTGTGGTAGTATTAAGCTCTACTACTCTTATTTACCCTTGAAACATCTTAAAAATTGGATCCATGAAGAAAAATTAAAACGCATTCGGACCAGAGCGAAACTGTGCAAATTTTTGCCTTGGGCGCCGACGGCGCCCTCGACGCCGCCGATGGCTGGTTTTCCTCTAAAGTCTAGACAAAATTGACACAGAGGCTCGCCGACGGCGCCATCGCCCTCGCCGACGGTGAGACCGGCGAATTGGCGGTTACGTGGGTTCAAATAGCAGTTTTTGGCGATTTTTGAGCGGGAATTGTCTTTTTAAACTCAAAAATTTTATTTCTAGTTCATATTTTCCATCAAAAAATGAAGTGAAACTCTACCAATTTCATTCCTATGGCGTCCAATTCCCGTGCTAATCCCAGAATGCGAGTTTTCAATCGGCAAAAGTTTATTAGTGCGAAAGCGCAGCAAATCTTCAACAAGTTGCTGATGAAGAAAAGATTAATCAAGGAATAAGGATTCGTAAATTGTGGATTGAATAATCCAACGACGGATATTGAATAAAAGATAGTGATCCGAAGATGGCAAGTGTTGTGCTACACTACCGCCTCCATGGTGGTTCCAGTGGTGAAAGAATTATATGCGAATTTGCATGGAATCAACCAAAGAGTTGTTTATGTGCAAGGAAGATGGATTACTTTCACTCCTGCATGGATTAACAAAATATATATGATAGAGAATGTTCATGTCTGCCACTATTCAAATTTTATAATGAGAAACCAGATGAATGAGATTTACCAATATTTAATGGACAAAACTGACGATCGGGAAATAAGAGAAAACGGGTATGTTAGTTTTTCTGCAACACTCCTGAATCCCATTTCAAAACATTGGCACTTTTTTATTTCTACAAAACTGTTACCGACAATGAAGATCGGTAAAGTTTCTAAAGAAAGTATTGTGAAGTCAGTTTTGGGCCTGATCGTTCATGGATCAACTTATGGGCTGGGACACCCCTCCACAATTTTCTCACTTTGCAGTCAGTTCCAAGTGTCCTATGAAAATTAGGAAAAGGTACTGCTACCTTGGATGGCTTTGGATCTAATTGAGAGATTCCCAGTTTTTGAAGATGAAAATGACATGACAATTATAATAGATCAAGCATCTCAGAATTCACTGCCAGTTGAACCCTCAGTCCCTCATAAGTCTCTGGTGATCTTGTGTCGAATCATGAAATTGGAAAAGGACGTACAAAATTTCATGAATGCGATTAATAATATCTCTGATTTCTTTGATCATCTATTGATCATCTAGACTA
>NW_018165559.1:5549-8665 GCF_001263595.1 Phalaenopsis equestris
GATGAGGAGGATGAAGTTAATAAATGAAGTTAATAAAAGAGGATTCCATTGAAGAATTTCCATTCCAACCCTTCTACAACCTCTTCGTTCATGTACATTCAACGGGTGGTCTCAGAGGAGAATTGATTACCGAGTTTGAGGATTAGTAGATTTACATTACTACCTATCTGTCTATCTATGTATTTTGATTTGGACTTTGTATTTTCTTTGCTTTAGAATTATGCTTTTAGATCTCTGTATAATTCAGACTAAGCATAAGATATTTTGTTTTCAACGTTTTGAGTGTTGTGGCTTGGATTGTGACACTGAATTAATGTATTGAGACCAAACTTAAGTGTGTTATATAAATGTGATATTTTGTGTTGTGAAAGTTTATATGTGCTTGAAATTGATCGAAATCCCAAAAATCTGGAATTTGGAAAAAATCAATAGAGCCCATCGACGGTGCCCTAGACGCCGCCGACGGCGAATTTTTCCCAAGACTAAAGTTCAAAATTCCAATAGATCGCGCCGACGGCGCGATCGACCCCGCCGATAGAGAGATCACGAAAAACACCTTTAACCGCAATTTTGACCAGTCAACCGCTAGTATTCATCATCCCCTTCCTCCTAAAAATGCCATTTTCGACCAAAGACTTGAGAGATCTTGGATTTGGAGGTGATTTCAAGGCTTTTTGACACCGGATTTGATCATCTCTAGGTAAGAGCTTCACTCCAAGATAAAATTATTTGATTTTCACCATGGATTTCTTCTACATTGAGGAGATCCAAAAAATTTGAGAATGTGAAGAAAATTTGGGAAGAAATTCATGGAGCTTAATGTTGAACTCTTTGAATTTCCATTAGAATCCATGATTTGCATATTTGAAGTAATTTTTGGAATTTTTCTACAATTTGATTAGATTGAAATGGCTCCATGTCAAAAGAGAAGAGTTGAGTTCGGCGAGTCTCGCTTCCTCAATGCGATGGCTCAAACAAAGTTTACTTACATATTTAAAGGAAAGAAGTGCATACAAGATCGAGTTTTTAAAAGTCCGGGATGAGAAATTGAACGAGTTATTGCCGAGCGGAGGTGGGAAAACTTTTGTTACACCACCAATAAAGCTGATGTAAATGTTGTGAAGGAGTTCTACGCCAATGTGATTTATTCTGATGATGGAATTGTTCGAGTGCGTGGATTTCCTATTGAGTTTACTGCCACCCGCATCAACACTTATTATGAAATCTCAGACTCTTATAACTGTACTATGAATCCTTTAGTAAGATGGAAGGCCCCCTCAATAATGTGATCAACTTTCTCATTGATGGGAAAGGAACATAGAAGATAAAACAGCGAGAACGGGTAAATTTTTTGTTTCCATGCTAAATGTCACCTCTAAAGCGTGGCACTATTTCATTTCCTCTACTCTGTTACCAACCTATCACCATAGTGAGGTAACTAGAGATAGAGCCATTCTGGAATTCTGTATTCAGAATAGTAGAACTATAAATATGGGGAGAATTATTTTTAAGAATATATTGACTACTGCAAAGAGTGAGACTAGTGGAGGTCTAGGACATCCTAGACTTATTTATGCAATTTGTAAACTTTCGGGAGTAGAATTTGAAGATGAAGAATGGATTTATTCTATGAAACCCATTAGTAAGGCTAATTTAAAGATGTATGAATCCCATGAGAAATGAAGAACTGGGAGTAGAAGTCAATAACCCTCTACTAGTAGAGATGTCCCCTCTATAAGTTTTGACCTTCCACCTTCTAGTTCTCCTACCCTCTATGATTTGATCAATGAGTTGACCTTGCAGCGGAAAAGCATGGACTTGATAAGTGAAAGGATTAGAGGTTTAGAACGTCGACACGATTACGATAGTGAGTAATTCAAATTTTGAGGTAGCCTATTATGAAGCTCAGGCCCGACACTACAGAGGCGAGCCTGATGTTACGTTTCCTGAGTGCCCCTGATATACTCAGTATCAACCCAATCCACTTGCTGATCAAGGTGATGAAGATATGCTTGGGATTTTGATATTGAATGAAATTAATGTACTTATGTTTGTACTTTTATTTATGTATTCCTCTGTAATAGAAATGGTTGTTTATGTGTATTTGAACTTTCATTTTTATTATTCTGTGTACTTGGATAATTTTAATTTTTGCTATAAAGTTTGTTATGGTTAAATGTGCATGTGTAGTTTAATAGATGTTGAGTAGTATTGTGGATTGTAATGTGATTTTTATTCCGCATTTTAATTTTAATTGTTTAGTATTGTGGTTGTGTTAGGAAATGTTGTGCTTATTTAATGTTTTAGTTTTATACGTATTTCAAAATTTCATTACCCAAAAATTCTTCTAATGATTTATATGTGTAGAAAGATCCTAATATTACAGACCAGGTGAAGTAAAAATTTGAGAAGGCGTGCAGAAATTCCAGAGTGATGAAAATGCCTACAATATTGAGGTATGATTTATATTTATTGTTTTTCTTTCCACCAGTATTATTTCATATTTAAAAATTTAAGTTTGGGGGAGAGAAGAAAAAGATGAACTATTAAATGTCCTCTATTTCAATTGTTCAAAAATTATTCATATGAATATTTATATGAACTTATGTAGTGAATTTAATTCAGGTAACTATATTTTTGTAGCTATTTAAATATTATGGTAGATTTAAAGAAATATTTTTGTAATGAAAACTAATTTTGCAGCCTAAGATTTTTAGTATAAGAGAGAAGAGAATAAGATTATAGTTAACTATTTAAAGTAAAGGAAATTATATTTTGAAGTATTAAGAATCTAGAAATTCATTTGAGAAGAAAAGATTGGGGCTTAATGATGTAAAAGCTTTAAAAAATTTATAAAGTAATGGAATGCTTTGAGTTTCAAATTTAAGAAAAGAAAGGTGATGTTAAAAATCATTAAAGGCTATCCAGATTTAGTAATCCTCACTTGAAAATGAGAAAAGAAAGGATTGAAAACAATCCCTGAAAAGAAAAGAAAAATATATAGGATTGAAAGCAATCCAAAAGAAAAAGAGAAAAGAAAGAAACAAAAGTATAAAAGTGAGGAGAAGCTTGAGGATATGCCTAATAAAAAATTGGCTTCACTGGACCTACCTAAA
>NW_018165559.1:9875-41892 GCF_001263595.1 Phalaenopsis equestris
GGGAACGTGGGAGCTCCAAAGTGAGAGCCGGTATCCTCCCAGCCTAGCTGCAGATTCAGTAAACAAGCGTAGGATTAGTCAATGTTCTTTATGTCTGGACCAAAGGGTAAAGAATAGGTATGCTCCTATTTGGCACAATATAAATTGAACTAACTCACTTTATCCACTCACTATAATTTCTTGACTAGGTGAAGGGTGCTTTCTTATATATTGAATATCACAATTAAACCCTCCTTAGTATCATTAGTTATTTGATATTTATTAAAATTACCTATTTATTTCATTTGCCTATTAGTGACAGATAAGCAAATTTAACTTTGTTGTTGTGATTAAATTATCGCTTTTCTAAAATCTTAGTTCACAGTTCTAAAACCACTCCCTGTGGGATCAATATCTAGGACTTCATTGGAGCCCTATATTACTTGAGCGATACGTATACTTGCGTTGATAAGTGTGACTTTGTAATTGTTGAATATTTATTACGTCCATATTTATCTTATATTTTAAGCATATAAGATGTCACAAGTCAAAAATCTTCTCTGCGGGTTCGATATTCAGGTCTTAATTAAAAATTCCTATATTACTTGATAACGATACGTATACTTACATAGTATCCCAATTTAAATATATATAAATAATAGTAAAAAAACTAAATTCTTATTTTTTCTTCAAAATCAAGTTCTTAGTTTTGTCGTAAAATAAGGAAACATAAGTGAAAAATACCATCAAAATATTTGCTACACTGTACATAAGCATCAAGTATTCAAGGATAAATTTTTTGGCAATGTTATCGGGGATTAAAATCTTCAAGTAGTGGTGTCAAATTCATAAATCCTTACATATACAAAAAAATCAGAATCAGCTGTCGAGGACGCTCCCTCATTTCAATATCAGCAAGAATCAATGCTGGTGTTGTCTTAGTTTTTAGCGAAATATATGATTCTCCCATTAAGTGAACATTGATCTGGAATCTATCATCAGTGGGCATGTACTCCTCTAGAGTACTAAAATGCTTTAGGTGGAGGACGTTGCAGTCCGAGCATTCCACAAATTTCCTTGTAGTTGGTATCCGTGTGAGAATCTTGGTGTTGCACGTCGGGCAGCCCGCACAAAGATTATCTGAAACCTCTATTATGATTGACTCTGTAGTGAACTCAGACTCATCCTCTGTGGCAGGCAAGCTGAAGGAAGTTTATCTCATGCATGGATAGTAGATTTTCTCCTCAGAAATGAGGGTAAGCAAGTTTCCTGCCTCTTTTTGGTATCTTCTTTCTTCACACAAGAAAGCTCTATGATTTTGGTGATTGGTGTTTCTGCGTTGAGTCCTTCGTAATGGTGCATCTGGCAGTCTTTCATCATTAGCAGTGACTAGGCCTCAAGTCAATGCAGTTATCATGGATGGCAGGCGACTAGTCCCCTCCATCGGATCTTGTTGCACTATCACTTTATTCCCCGTCATTGAGGAATCCACCTTGGTGTTGATCTTTAACAGTGATGGTAGCCCTTATTTTTCTGGACGGCTGACCACGTCCATCAGGGGACCCTCATAGTGTGCATCGATTTGAGGGAAGTCCATGTCGAAGTCCATGATGCCACCCCGCAATGCCCTTTCCTCATCAAGTGTAAGATTCCATCCATCCTTGAAAGAAAAATCAGCTTATGTCCTAACATTTTTTCTGCAGACGACAGGAAAAACAACATGGCGCTGAAATTTAACAGGAACAAGAACAAAATAAAGAGTTTATTAGAAAAATTTTTAGTTTGTATCGGTGAGAAAATCCTTTATTTTTGTATATATTTTGTATAATTTAGTAAGATACCAAACTTAAAAGTAGAAAGAAGAAAATCAAAGTATATAAATTAAAAAATTTTCATTTTATTGAGGTTAGTTTTATTATAAAATTTTTTGACCTGGTCACATACGTTTTGCTAAATAAATAACCCCATGACAATCAAAATTTCAAAATTTCAATTCAAGCAACGTCAAGTTTCATAGTATGTCTTCAAGTATCGTTGATTGGTAACATGGGTCTTCTGCCTCAAAAATCCACTAGCTGGTAGGCTCATTCTGTGTAGACCTTTTCTACGACAAATGATCCCTCCTAAGTTGGCTCAAATTTTCCTCCTACTTTACGGTGTCAAAGAATAGACCTCTTGAGAACAAGTACGAGATCACCAACTTTGAATGCCTTGGGTGAACCAATTTATCATCAGCTTGTACCATCATCGCTTGGTAAAGCTCCAAATTTTGTTATGCTTCTAGTTATTTTCTTTCAAGACTTTCTAATTCTTCAAGTCTGAGTTTTGCACTTTTTTTTGTTGTAAGGTGATTGGCGACAGCGACTCTGAGATAGTGTCTGAACTTCTAGCAGTAGTATGACCTCAGACCCATATATGAGCATGTAGGGTAGGGTGTACATAGAGTGGGAGCCTTGAACGTTGTTAGGTAGGCCGAGAAGGCTTCTAACTGTTTGTTATGCCAATCTCTTTTTTCATCTAGTATTTTGTTCAAAATCACCAGTGTCTTGTTAAAGGCCTCAACTAGCACATTTTCCCTAGGATTGTAGATCGTAGATTATCTCCCGTCTATCTTGTGCCGCTTGACAAAATTGTTGATTTTTGTGCTCTTGAAGGCTGCCCCATTGTCAGAAATTATTCTATGTGGTACACCAAAATGGTGCACTATCTGACTCCTAAAAAATTGAAGGATGTGTTGTGTTTTAACCTCTCATAACAGCACTGCCTTTGCCCATTTAGAGAAGTAATCGATGGCTGCGAGAAAAAAATTGTGTCCCTTAGAGGTTGGAGGGTCTATCGGGCCTTTTAAATACGTGCCCGAACACTCAATGGCCACGAAGCAACTATTGGGTGTAGCACATTCGGAGGTTGGTGTAAGACCACCCCATGCACTTGGCACTGGTGACATCTTCCGGTCATATCCATGCAATCAAACATCATTACCGACCAATAATATATGAGTCTCTTGATCTCCATTTTCATCTTTGGCCCTGACTGGTGAGCTCTACACAATCCAACATGTACTTACTTGATGATATTTTGTACTTCTGCTCTGCTCAAACATCGTAGCCACATCTGATCGAATGATCACATCTGATCGAATGATCTTTTAGATCTTTTATAGAGGACATCAACTACTAGAGCGTATGACATAGCCCTTCTTGTGATGTAATACGCTAGTGACTTGCCTTCTAGCAGCTTTCCACTATGAAAATATTCTACTAATGGCCTATGCCAATCTTCGTTGATATCAGCAACTGCAACTATCATTATTTCTTATTTTTTGAGCTTGCATAGATTTTTTAGGTCAATTCGAGACAAAGCGTGTCTGCCTTGTACTGTAATGTCAATGGAACCCTACGGGGGACACGTCAATTCTATCGTAAATTTTGCTAAAGCATCAGCATGGACATTATCTCCCAGAGGAATCCAGTAAAAAGTTACAATGGGAATTTTCTCTACCAGCCTCATTGCATACTGATGATATTCTGTTAACCTTAGTTTCAAAATATTGTACAGTCCGACGACTTGTTAAATGATGAGTTGAAAATCCCCATAAATGACAATGTTTGTTATACTCAACAAGATCACAAACTCCAACCCAGTAATTAAGGCTTCATATTCTTCTTCTTGTTACTCTGTCAGGTGATAGGAGAATCTCAGTAGGCCCTTATCTAGCGTGATGAATATCAAACCAATTCCTTCTTTACCTGGTATAACTATTCCTAATCCCTTATCTCTTATGCATGATGAAGCTCCATTAAAATACATCTCCCAGTCTTGCACACTGGAGAATTCCATATGTAATACCTGCTCATCTGTTAATTTGTAATTAAAAGGGGACCCAACTGGAAGTGGGTGTGCAGCGAGAAAATCTGCTAAAATTTGTCCCCTGATAGCGCGGAGGGGAACAAAAGATATATCAAATTACAACAAAATCATCAACCCTCTTGCTAGAGGCTCTGTGGAAGGGGGATTTGATGGGGCTTTAGCTTTTTTCACTATTGTGAAGGTGTGTGTAAAGTTAATTTGAGCTTGGTGGAGTGTGGAGGTGTATTGGGTTCTGTCATGGTTTCCAACAAGGTTTCTAGCTCAAAGTTGAGCTCCGACAGTGGGAATTGTTGGGGGAAAATAGTTAAAATGCACAGAAAATAGTTGGAATGCACTGAGGGGATCTTAGGGAAGCTCGGTGAGAAGTTTGGAGAGGCCTCTCTAAGAAAATTTCAGCACACCTCTCATGGTCGTGGAAGTGATTTTTTATAAAAATGGCCATGGGGTGGCTCTCAGGGCACAACTTTGGGTGCATTGTGGTGCCTAGGTGGAGGTTAGAGGAGTTCCATCAATTAATTTGGCTGAGCTGGTCTATAGGTTTTATTTGAGTGAGGTTTCATTGGGGTGGCTCTTGGTTTTGAGCTTTCTGGTCACTAGGGTGGTCGGCCGGCCAGGGGGAGGTGGCTAGGAGCTCAGCGAACCCAGGTGAATATGTCACAGCAATTTAGTACAACAATACTTAATTTTGGTAAGGATATCTTAAGCACATGCATTTTTGGAAATAATATCCCTTAATTTGAGGGACCTTTGGTCCATGGCTTGATTTAGGTGGTTTCATGGTGTTTGGACTGGTCACTAGGTCCAACTAATGGCTGTGGTGGAGTTAATCTGGTGACTTTAGGGTGGTTAGGTCACATCTAGTGCACGGGTTCAATGTGGGTTCAAGTGATCAAAGTTTAGGTTTGGGCTAAGTTATCCATGCCAAATGACCCAAATAAATGTTGCATTTGGTGTAGATGATGATAAGGAACAACTTTGGTGAGAACAACTTTGGTGAAGGTTTTGAAGGGTCAATTTGAGGGAATTTTGAATTTTACTCCATTTGGTCATGTTGGGCTAGGCTTGGGTCTAGCTTGGGTTAGCCTTGGGCTAAGTCCAAATTGATTATTGGAAATGGTCAATAGGGACCCTATAAAAAAATTTCAACATGAATTGGGTGCCAATATTGGGGTTAAGGCAATCAATTGGGTGAAATTTTGGGACTTAGCCAATTTGGGGCAAATTTGGGGCTTTTGGACTTAGGTTGAAATCAAATGAAATTAAAGTTTCACCAAGGCCAATTTAAGGTCAATTATGATGTATGGGGATGTTATAAAAAATTTTCAAAATTAATTGGGGCAATTGACTAGACTATGGGTTCAATTTGGTGAGAATAGGTCATATGGTCAAAATTGGGGTTTTGACCTAAATCAAAATTGGGCTCAAATCATGGGCCAATTAAGCTTGAATTTGGTTTTGCTTGGCCATATCAAAAGTTAATTTGAGTTTAGGATTGGAATTGGGGTCAATTGAGATCAAATTAATGTGGACATTAAATTAATGGACATTTGAGTTGAATTTGGGGAAATTTGGGCCATTAAAGGAAAATTTGGGAGTTTTAGTTAAAGATGGTCAAATTGGCCAAAATTGGTCATGTAGTAGTTGAGAAAAATAAAATTGGGAATATTTTGGATGTATTGAAGTTTTTTGGTAATTTTTAGAATTTTGGGTTGTGGAGGGGCATTTTGCTAATTTGGGGGTGTTTAAGGGCAAAGGGCCAAAATGGGTATTTTTGATTGGATTGGGTAACTAATCACCCTAAATGAGCAATGGATCAAAGAAAATCCCATTTTCGGTCCACTATGTACTGGTCTTAGTCAACCCATAGCCCTAAGGCTGGTAGGTTTAGGGGACCATCTACATGAGTATCCCAAAAAGAACAAGGGACCTAGGCTAGAAATTTAAGTTTAAGGTTATGAGTGATTGTGAGGGTAGATGAGTGTAGTGAGTGCACTAACTCCAGACCAACATCCAGGGTCAACCCTAACGTTCAACAGTCCTAAGGATGACTCATCTTGAGTTTCCCTTATAGTGTCCCCGCCTACTAAGTACTTAGAGGTTAGGATCAATATGTAGAACTTCAAGTTGAGTAAAGAAGATGGTAGAATTTCTACTGGTGAGGGTTTCATATCTAGTTCTCTAAGAATAGTCAGTATAGTCAGTAGGAAAGTCCTATGGTTAGACCTTAGGTTACTACCCTTAGGTTACTAAAGAGGAAACACTAAACCTCAACCAAAAGTGAGGTCAACACCATCCCGAGTTTATGAACTGCAACTTCTGATTACAGTTTTGATATTTCATCATAACTCCTGATGAAGCAATCTTTGAATTTTGTTAACAATCTGATCAACTCTAAGGATTCTTCATCATTGAGTAGAGAACTTAAAAATGTAGGTCGGGGCTACACTTCTGTCTTGAGGTTAATTTCCTTTAGTTCATCAACAGTTGACTTGATTTCTTCCTCAAATTCTGGCGAAGTGTTTTTTATCAGCTGATCGGTAGAGTCATCCTCTATATCGAGGCAATCCTCTTTCGATTCACTAGTAACAATCATGCAAATTTCTAAATCATCGACTGGTCCGACTATACTAAATCTGAGACCTTTTTTCGAGTTGGGAGTTCGACTTTTAACATTCCATAATTTTTCAAAAATTTGTAATTCACCTTTTGGCATTTGTTTTGGAAAATGTCCCAGCTGAATTAACTTCTATACACAAGGCAAAAAGTAACCAAAAAATAATTCTATTAATTCATTAGGATCCTCATCCAAATTTACATGATTTTCAAGACTGCTAGAAGTAGAAGCATGATAAAACTTGATCGGCTTTGAACCAATGCTACAGACTTCATGGTTTTCACATAGTGGTTTTTTTTATCGTACACTATCTCAGTATCTCAGATTCACGTTTCTCCACATCTTCTAAGGATATCTTGTACTGAGGTTTCTTTTGTTTGTCATTATTAATTCATCTTCAGAACTTTCTTCATCATCAATGTTGATGGTTAGATTAGTGCATTCAACAATTAAATTGGTTCTTGCTCATCCATGTCCCAAAAATCTACCTCGAGTGTGTAAATTAAAAGAACTAACACCATCTTATGACAAAAGAGTGGTGAAAGCTCACTGAAGTGAAGCTGAATGTCCTCCTCTTTTTGATTCTTCTGAATCAAATTTTCATCTTTGTTTGCCACAACTTCATGAGAGAAGACAGTTTTCTTTGGACGCTCATAGTAGGCGACATCTTCATGAATGCGAACTTCATGAATTGAAAATGGTTGTAAATCTCACTTGATGCAATGTTCTTGTCCTTCCTTGTAATACTTAATGCATTGGTGAAGAGAGGATGGAAGCATATTATGTTCGTGAATCCATGGTCAACCCAGTAGATCATTAAAAGAGGTCTTGGCGTCAACGATATGAAATTTAGCAGTTATTACTAGTTCTCTAACTTTCATAAGTAGTTTAATTGATCCAAGAGCTCTCTCTCCCTTTTAATTTAATCCTTTGAGCATCATTTTATCGATCGTAAGCTCCTGAGCATCATTGTCCAAATAGGCCAATGTTTGTAGGCTCATGAGGTTGAGGGATGCTCTAGGATCTACCAAAACTCTGGACAACAAAAATATTTTGATGCTAATGGAGATATAGAGTGGACGATTATGGTCGGCAGTACTGAGCAGCAAGTCCTCATCTATGAAGGTTATCCTGGACTATTCTTTTAACAAGCAAACCTCATCCAAGGATGTGCTGGCCAAATGCGCTAAGCAAATCTCTGGGTCAAGAAAATTTGTAACTAGAGACTCTCTCATCTCTTTTGACAAGATTAGAGCATCATAGTTGCTTAATTTGGTCGGTGAACATTGTAATCTACTTTGTATGATCATCCAATTTTCTCTTGGTTACGTGGTTCTTCCACTACAAGAGGTGGAGGTAGCTCTTCTTGAGTTATTATTTGATTTCTTTTATCCGTTGGAGTTGTTCTCGGGGATAATACTCTCCCGCTCCTTACGTTAACCTTTGTAATTTCTTCGTCTTCATATACCATTTTTGAATCTTCCTGTGTTTCTTCTTTGTCGGAAAGATCTAAGTTGATGGCAAGTGGTGCACCGTAGTGCTCGAGGATTGGTTCCTCACTTCTGGTGTTGTCATAATTGGTATTCTCGATGTCTTCTTTAGTCTTGTTAATGAGGTCATATGACTTAAGCACAATTTGAGGATCAATTTGGGAATCAAGATCGAGGTTAGATTGGTCATAATCGATTACGTTGTCATTAGAAACTGTTAAAACGTAGCCAAATTCATAATCATTATATTCATATGACCCTGGAGGGACAAAAGATAATCATACAAGGTTAGAGGTTTGAGGATTTTCTTCCCCGAATCTGAGACAACTAATCTAGCAAAGGCAGCCCCTATCCTAACCCATGTGCGATCAATCTTTGTGGTTGTGTTCTTCTTCATCTTCTTTAGTGGCAGTGGATCCCTGGTAGAATCTTCATCTATGGCTTGGCAGGCTGAAGACTCTAAATGGAAGCTTGTGTTGATGCATTCTGAATTTGATCAGTACTTTTATGGATGAGATGCTCCAGACTATACTCCACCAGTCTTCTTCTGAATATGGTTCAATCGGAGAGACCGGCTCAGCTGAAATCATATTTATAGAACATTTTTTAGATTCCTTTAAATATTCTTTGGAGATTGTTATATTTCCTTTCTTAAGATTTTTCTCGAGCCAATCCTTAATGACGAAACAATCCTTTATAGTGTGTCCAAGCATCTGGTGATACGAGCAATAATTTAGTTAATCCTTCTTGTCGACCTCTTTGGGTTTCTTTTGATTTAGTAATCTGAACTCATGCTTCTTCGTCAAACTTCTGAACATTTTGAACATGGCTTCATCTTTGAAGGAATACTCCACTGTCCTTTATTTAGAAATGGTTCTTATTCTCTATGTGGTATGATCCTCCTTGATGTGGTTGCTGGCTAGGATGGTCATACTGTTGTGTCTGTTGTTGAGCATGCTGTGATGACGACTGATGAGAATTCTCTGCATTTATCTTCATTGGTTGTTTTTCTATCTCGACCATTGCCACTATTTCGGACTTCTTTTCAAATAATTTGGTTGTCCTGGACTTCTCAGTCTTCTCATGAGAATTCATATGTTTGACTTATTTTGAAGATTACTAGCTTTGTTGAGTAGCTTCTCAAAAGATTTAATGGTGAGTCCCATGAGCATGAAATTCACTGGCCCATGAATGCTTTTGAGAAGGATCTCAATCGCATGACGTTCCTCATGTTGAGATTCACATTTCATGCTAAGGTTTCTCCACCTTAAAATATAGTCCACCAAAGTATTGTTGGGCTTCTACTTCTCTACTACGACATCTCTAATAGACACATGATGTTGCGCTCTCACAAATCTCTTCAAGAACATTTGTTCTAATTTGGTGAATGACTTGATTGATCCATTGGGTAATTTGGCATACCAATCAGAAGTGATCCCCGACAGGCTGCTGACAAGTTGTCGGAAGGGCAAGGCTTCGTAACCTTTAATATTACCACAACTAGCTTGAAAATGTGTTATATGCTGCATGGGATTTCCAGTCCTATCAAATAACTTAAAGTTTGGCGGGGATTTCCAGTCCTATCAAATATCTTAAAGTTTGGCGACAAAAAAACCTTTAGATTAGGGTATGACATCAAATTCCACCGGGTAAGATCTACCTTTCAAAATCAATGCACCCCATTAGATTTGTCTAAGGCCTCCCAAACTTGCTCAACCATTTGCATAAATTCATTTTTTGGCATGGCGGTTGATGGACAATCCCTCTTTTGTTGATCATCTCTATTTGCCAAGGCAACTTCTTTCCTTTCATCTGTGATATGTATAATCTGTTCTCGATTGACTTTTTGGGAGGCTAACTGTTGGGGTTGAGATTGTTCTTGAGATGTGGCCATAATGGTCATGATAACGGCCATCTATTCCATTCTTTTCTCCATTTGGCAAATTTGCTCATCCCTTAGTAAAACAGACCTACGCAGCTCATATATGGCATTCTCTTTGATGAGAGGTTGAGCGTTACGCCCATATGCAACGACTATGGTCTCGATGACATGGATATCCATGAAATCTTCCTTAAGGTAATCATTGAAGTCAAAATCTTCATCATCATCATTGATGGAAATTCCATGTTCTCCGGCCAACTAGGAATCTCGACCCTAAGCTTTTCAACCTTTCCTTCAATTATTGATTCTTGTATCACCTTAAGATCTGGAGGACTTTGTTGGACATCCTATACTTGCTCATCCATCTCGCTAGCAATTGTTGCGACAATGTCCAATACTTCAGACCCTTGCTTCATTCCATGATCTTTTCATACAGGCTCACTGGACCGTATCGGTACGGCGACCTTGGGTACCCACACCTTTTTCTATGATCGTGATGTCTTGAGATGGGGTGCCTTAGCAGAAACATCATGTTAAAGAGAAGTATGCTCCCCATGGCGAAGACTAGATACTGTATCAGACAACCTCTTCATCTTTTCCTTGGAAACTTTAACAACATCTTTGTGGCTGGTAATTGTTAGATTTCTCTGACCCAAAAGTGACTTAACTGATCTTTTTTCTGCGAGTCTAGTGATGGTAGAATCGGTAGCAACAATGGTGGTATCAACTCTGCTTTCCAAGAGAAACCAGATGGGAATGAGAGTAGGCAAAACTTTAGTTGATTTATGAGATTATCTGGTAGATCCGACGTCTCTTAAAATTTCTTTCTTCATGCAAGGATATACTGTACATCCCACTCGTTTAAGTAACTCACCAATTGAACAAACTTCTTTGGCAGCTAGTCTCTAAAAAACTGAACTGACTCGGGTGAAAGGAGTAGGCTTCTTCCTCTCCCTACCATGTCCATGAGGTGATGGTAAAGTAGTGGCGATATTCTGGGTACTTTCATACCTATTAGTATCCATTAAGGTTAAGAACATACTTCCTTATAAAAGTGGATAAATGTCTGGTAATCCTGACTCATCCTGGTGAGGAACTTCATCAACAGGTATTTCCTTAGAAAACTTGGCTTTAGTAGTCCTTTGAATCTTCTGGTTGCGATTTCTCCTTTTGGTTTCGGTTAAAGGTTCAGTCCTCAAACTCAATATAATTTCAAATACTGACGACAGGATAACCAATCCTTCAGTCGGGTCTTCAACGATCATAACTTTTTTTTCCATAGCAGAAATGGGAACAACGGGCTTGGTAGGTGCCGCAGTGGTAGTAATCTTGAACTTCTTGTAAGAAGGGAAGTATTGAGGGCAGTTCAGGTTAAACTCAATGGACAATTCCTGAAACTCTAAAGCAGCGACTTTCATTACGACGAAGGGAGCTTTCATGAGGATGACCTTAAAATCTTCAAATCCGACTCTGAACTTGATGATAGAGGCGACTTTGTGTGTATCACGGCTCGTCGACAGGTTGCACGAGAAAGTGTGCATTGGGAATGCCATTACAACATCTTCAAAATAAGAAAGCTCTCTGGTTAGCTATTTGGCCAATACCTCGTAATCTTAGTGTGGGCACTAAAAATTAACAAAGGTTGATCTATATATCGGTTAAGTATTTATTTAATTTATGGATATTTTAAGATTTAATTAATATAAAGAAAATTAAAGAGCAGGCGCAACACAACACATTCCAATTTTATTTACAAAATAGCAAATCAAACTCAAAAGGGAAAAGTGAAGTTCAGGACCTAGTGCGAGACCAACTTTACAACGTACAATGCCCAAATGGAACTAGTCCACCAACACACCTATTGGGGGTCCAACCCCACACAAAGATATAAAAGTCCTTAATGGCCTCCTGAACCTTCCTGCTTAAGGGTGATTGAACAGACGGCCTTGAAGTCCAAAAGAGTTGACCGTACTTTCCCAAGGCAGAAATGGGTAAAGAATGCCAACAGAAGAAGGGTAATTTGGTCCAAGAGGGACGTGGACACATCATCGATGTATGAGAATAATATTTCCCGATTTAAATGGGGAGAAAATTTGTTACCCAAGGGAGTCTCCAGAAGCTGACTACACTATTTTTTTTAAGGAGTTGCCCGTTGGAAGCCAGTCGGTCGCCGGAATCGAAATCATATCGCCCACTTCAAAAATTCATCTAGTAACATACATATATAAGACTTATCCCATATCTTTTATAGTTCAAATGAAAGAGCACTACATCGTAAGCTATGTATATATCTGAAAAGATAAATACAAGACTTGAGGAAAAGACTTGATGAAATAAACCAAAAAATATATGACATTCATTTGGTCTACGAAAACCATTTTAATTATAAGCCGACAAGTTCCCCTTTTTAATACGAAGTTATAAATAGGGTTTATATTAAGCTGGGTTCGGAAAAGCTTCCTATAAGGGAAAGCCTCTATAGTTAATTACATCTTAAATGATCAAATCCACTCAAGAAAAGTCTTGATATAAATCAAGTCGATAAAAATCAAGGAATGTCATCTTCAAGGAGTTCAAAAGGATAGGAATTTTTTAACAAGATCGAGGAATGTCATCTTCAAGGAGTTCAAAAGGATAGGAACTTTTTAACAAGATCGAGAAAAGAGGTGTAAAAGGGGAATGACTCAAATTTGGGACATTTATTTTAAAATTTGAAGGAGGAAGACTTAGGGGAAGTCATCGATATAGAGATGCACCTCGGTGATTTCCTAGTTTATTGTATTATTTGGCTTCGATTTGAGGAGAAATTATTTAAATGTTTCATCCTGCAAATTTTATTTTTTTAAGACTTTCATTCATGTGAAATAATCACACAGATAGCCAGGAAGATGTAAGGATTTAGGTCATGACAAAAGACAACCTCGGAATCCTAAGACGAGTTAGGGCTTATATTGTAAAGCAGAGCTATACAAAAGGCCTAAAGATGAGTTGAGGATTTATGTTGCATAAGAAAACAACCTTGAAATCCTATGGCTTGTTATTTAATTCTAAGAAAAGATATGTTATTTTAGATCCTCTTGCAGATGAAGATGGTCGTGCTGCCCACATTGCTAGCTCCAAGCTCCTCGTCGTGATGAGTTTAAGTTTTCTAATGTGTTAGGTTATGATGTCAAATCAAATATTTCTATGGTTATGGTTCTTTAAATTTTTTGGGGCATACTAATTTGATTAGATTGACACCGATTAGGATGCAATGGTTCCCTCATTCGGGTACCATTGTTTTTTTTTGGATTCACTTAGTCCAAATGAATTTATTAAATTCAACTCAATGAGCTCCATACTTTCATTTTGACCATGAGAAATCTCGTTAGCAATCGTTGGTTACCTCCTCCGAGGGATTGCCGATCATCCGATGGAGACGTCTTAATTTAGTTGCAATTGTTGTTTGTGATGTTTGTGATGCTTGTGATTAAATTTTCTTATATTTTGAATGTTATGGTGGTGAATTTTATCTTGATTAATTTTAGTTTTGGTTTTGGTTTTGGTTTTATGGTTATCCTAGCAGTTTTGGTTTTGGTTTTGGCTTTGTGGCTATCCTAGTTGTTTAACAAGCAAGCTCGAGATAAGAAATACAAGGAGTTAAATGCATTAATTTGAAAACATACCCGTCGATTCTCCTCGTTGCACCACCTGAAAGGTTAGAACTTGCAAGACAAGTATATAATTTCGCAAGGAATTTAAATTGCAGGAGTAGATGAAGATTTAGCTATAAAACCCCAAGTTATGAATTTATTGAATCTCAGGATATCCTAGTAGTTGATTTTAGAACAAAATATGGCAAGTCCAATTTGCCCTTCAGAAAGTCCAATAAATTTTAAAGTGTTTGAGGCATGACCCTCGACGACTTTAAAGATCTCTTTTGAACCACTTTGAAGATCTCTTGAAATATTTTGAGTTCATTCTGAACTTATCATATTGTTAAATTAATCATCAGAGGTCGAAGTGTGACTACCCCGTTGCTTAGCGAAACATGACAATTTAGTTATCCCAAGGATACAAGGATAGAATACTCAAGGATAGAATACTCAATTAATCAATTGATGTTTAATTTAAGAGTTATGTGAGTGGGTGCCCCTAAGGCAATTTTAGGCCATTTAAAGATTATGGTGCTCACAATTAAAGTTAGGCTTGTAGTGTTTAAATATGTTAATCACCAATCGTATCATCTCTAAATCCAATCAATTGATTTTAGACATTGAGCCTAGATCACTACCAAGCCCCTAATAATCATAATAGGTGAAATGGTGATTATCAAAATTTTGATTTAAGTGACATATATTCTTATTGAATGATCACATCATCCTCAACTTTGGGCTTGAGAAAAATAAAATATCATCTTTTTTATCTTAAGCCTATCACTTAAGAATCATTTGATCTTAGTTGACTTCCAGTCATGAAGATTAGGAGAATTATGATTTTGTTGATGTTGTGCAAGGGTGGTGAGTGAGTTTCTACCTCTTAATCTCAATGTATTTCAATCATCCAAACATGTTTAATAAGATCAAAATTACCCATTTTCCCTTGGTTAATCCTAAATTTTGATTAAGGCACCAAAATCTAGATTAACTATTTTGCCCTTGGGGTGCTTCACCTCATAACTTATTAAACATAATCCAATTGACTTTGAGCATTTCGATTGTCATGTCCATGAGGTAATTACAATATTAGAGGAGAATATGGGGGCTTCTCAAATTTTAATTCAATTAATTATTTATTTAAATTCAGAAATTAGGATTTTCAAAAATTGATTTATTTAACTTTCTAAAATAAAGTTTTTATTTATGAGAAAATTATTAGAGGCTTCCTTAAGTCATAGAAACACTTAAGCAAAATTTCATGTTTTTTTGAAATAAACTTTTATTATTATTAATTTATTATTAACAAGCTTAAATGATTTAATTAAATAAAAAATAATTTCTTGATTACCAAAATTATTTTTATATATTTTTATTAGACTTCTTGGAGTTCAAAAAACTCAGAGAATCAAATTTTGTATTTTTATGATTTCTAATTTGTTTATTATGATTATTTTAATGAAAATATAAGGAAAATTCACTTTTAAGCTTTTAAGATTAATTTTCAACTTAGAAAAATTAAGAAAAATATTTTAATGAGTCCAAAGTGATCATAAAGTAATTGAGCATATTTTGAAATATTTTTTTTTATTTTCAAAATTTTTAATTATTTTTAATGATTTTGAAATTCAAAATAAGACTAAAAAATGAAGTATTTTCTAAAAATAATTTTTGATTTTTCCCAAGTTCCTATAATCACCAAGAACTCAGAAAACTACTTATTATAGTTTTCCTAAGTGTATTTAATTTAATTAAATTATTTTTGTACAAAAATACAAGGTTTCTTAAAAGATCAACTTCAATATTCAAACCTAATCAAATATTTTTCAAATTTTTACAGTGGATAAACATGATTTTTATGAATGACGTGGGATTAATTTTGCCAATTTTTGATATGAATATAATTTACATAAATTAACACAAGATATTTTCATTTAACTAAATATAGAAATTTACAAGACAATTCAAGACACCATGATTTTTTTCTTAGACATCTCTGACCACAGAAAACCTATTAAAATTGTTCCCATGATTTTCCAAATGATATTTTTATTTTTCTAATTAAAATAAGCCAAAAAGGTCACCCTATATTGAAAATTATGGTTTGAGCATAGAGATGTCTTCCGACCTTGGAAAAATCTGAGAACATCCCCTCTATGATGAGAAATAAACTTTAAAAATTTCAAGCTATGGTGAAATATGTTTAGTCTTGGAGAGTTAAAATACCACAGACGATATTTAATTAATTAAAAATCATATACTTGATAAATAGTTTTTATTTTTAGCTCACATTTTTTCTTCTCTGTTCACTGAGCAATATAGTATCTTTATTTTATTTTTATAATTTTTTATGCAAAGTTATGAATTTTCAAAGGTCTGTTATTTATTTAAATCAATAAAACCCTAATTTTCTAATCATCGCAGTCACATGCCGGGTCATCCTCGTCCTCCTCGAAATGCCACGAGTCGCCTCTTGGTTCGGTGTCACTATCTGACTCGGAAGCCATACGTCTAATTTTTCATGCATGGAGACTTTGTCCAGCTTGATCTCATCCAACCGTTGAATACACTCTCGATCAGACGGCTCTTCGTCATCGTCCCTGATAGCGAGATCTCGTAAGCCATCCAACTTTTAGACCTAAGATCTCACTCGATAGTCAACTAAATTACATAGGTTTTATTCATACACCTTCATCTACTCAAGGAGAACACATCCTAATGGTTAGAATGCTATGAAATCAAATTCCACTTTACATTTGATGAAAACCGAGCTCAAGAATAGGGTTAATCGCCAATACCTTTGTCTGAGAGGTGAGGCCTCAATCAGATGATTTTGGAAGCTTCAGTGGAGTCCAAGGAACCTCCTGAATGAGTTGGTTTCTTCTAGTGTAAGCTCCAAGTAGAAGTTCAATGAAAAGGGGTGTGGCCTTAGTCTCGGAGTGGCTTGGAGAGCTTAAAAGAGGGGGATTTTGATGGGGATCTTCCTTTCTTGCTCAGGGGAACCTCAAGAGCAATTTATTTTAGAGTTTGGGAGAGTTTTAAGGATGGATAAAATTTATCATAATTTTGTGCTTAAAATTTGAGCTCAAGTGATGGGGAAAATGCCCAAGGGATGGTTGTAATGGGCTTAGGGAGTCTTTGAGGAGCTTTGGGAGCAATTTGATAGAGTTTCCCTAAAAAATGGGATGATATCCCTTAAATTTGAGAAATCTTGGTCCATTTCTCACTTGGGTGGTTTAAGGGGCTTCAGCCTGGTCAATAGGGTGTTCTTAGGGCTTGTGGAGAACTTAATTCAGTGACTTTAGTGTTCTTAGGGCTTGTGGAGAACTTAATTCAGTGAATTTAGCATGGCTAAGTGAATTTTGGCGGAGGGGTTCAATTTGGGTCAAAATCGCTAGAAGTTGGGTTTTATTTAGGGTAGCCATGGAGCATGGCTAAGTCAATTTTGGCGGAGGGGTTCAATTTGGGTAAAAATCGCTAGAAGTTGGGTTTTATTTAGGGTAGCTATGGAATTGACCTCAATTGATTGATCAATAATGTGTAGATGATTGTCACAAGAGGTTTGGAAAGGTTTGGAGTGATTTTGAATTGTTTTAGAGGTTCAATTTGGAGGATTTTGGGTTGGTCAATTTGGGGGTGTTGGGTTAGACTTGGGTTTAGGTTGGGCTAAGGCTGGGCTAAGCCCAAATTTATGGTTTCAAATGGTCTAAAGAAATATCATGAAGAGTTCTCAACATCAATTGAGTGTCAATTTTGGGGTTAGGGCTTTTAATTTGGTGGAATTTGGAGACATAGTCAATTTGGGGAAACTTTGGGGATTTTTGGACTTAGGTTAAAATTGAGTGAAATTGAGGCATGTAAAAGGCTAATTAAAGGTTTAATTTGATGTGTAGGATTGTCATGAAGAGTTTATGATTTAAACTGGGGCAAATTGAGTAGGCTATGGGGTTCAATTTTGTGGGGTTAAGTCATACGGTCAAAATTAGGGGTTTGACCTGGATCAAAATTAAGCTTAAAGCATGAGCCAACTAGGCTTGGATTTGATTTTTATTGATCATATGAAAGATGAATTTGAGTTTAGAACTAAAATTGGGGAGGATTGGGGCCACATTGTTGGACATTTGAGGTGAATTTGGGGAAATTTGGCCTTTAAAGAAAATTTGGGGGTTTTGGTCATAATAGTCAAATTGGGTTCAACTGAAGGGTCCAAATTGGTTTTCGAGACATTTGAAGTGATTTTGGATGTTTTGTGAAAGTTTGGGCTACCAAGAGTATTTTTGTAGTTTTGGCAAATTTGACGGTATTTTGGTAATTCTGGAATTTTTGGAATGTTTTGGGCAATTTGGGTAATTTTAAATGGTTTAAAATGATTTTTCAATAATTTTGGATATTTTGGCCAAATTTAGGGCTTCAAGGGAATTTGGGTAATTTGGGTGGATTTGGGGGCAAAAGGCCAAGTTGATTTTTTTGTAGAATTGGTGTGCCAACCACAATATTTAAGTTATGGACCAATGAAATCCCCATTTCGGTCCTCTATGTAATGATCTTAGCTAAACCCTAGCCAAGGGCTAGTGGGCTAGTGGGTCTAGGGGACCGGGACCATCTACATTAGTCTCCCAAAAGATCAAGGGATCAAAGTCAACATTTTTGGGTTTAGGGTTGCAAGTGAATATAGGTGATAGAGAGTGTAAGTTAGTGAACTAGCTCCAGACCAACACCCATTGTCAAGATTAAGGCCAAGCAGTCCTATGGGGACTCTCATTGAGATCCCCCATATTGACCCCACCTATTAAGGTTAGGACCAATATGTGGAACTTCAAGTTGAGCAGGGAAGAGTTTAGAGTTTCTAAAGGTGTGGGTTCCTTTTTTAGTATTCTAGGAATAGTCAATAGGAAAATTATATGGCTAAACCTTAGGCTACTAAAGATGGAAAACTAAACCTCAACAAAAAGTGAGGTCAACATAAGGTCAATGAGAGTGTCGAATGCACCACTAAGAAAAACATAGAGCAGAAATGCTAATCTTCGCAAGCACATAGCTTTTCTATGTGAAGAAAAGAGACACATAAAGGAGGCAGAAAATGTACTCACCCAATTTCTGAGGGAAAAATTTATGATCATTGCGTGAAAGAGACTAATATTTGTTCGCCTGATATGGAGGACGAGTTCGAATTTGCTGCAAAGCAGATACTGCCAGCAATGTCAGATGAACTTAATTTATGATCATTGCGTGAAAGAGACTAATATTTGTTTGCCTGATATGGAGGACGAGTTCGAATTTACTGCAAAGCAGATACTGACAGCAATGCCAGATGAACTTAGCAATGGTTGCCCGATGTGCAATGTTAAAGTTCCTATAAAAGCATAAATCGGATGAGACTTCGTGGAATGCCCAACATGCAATATTCTCCATTTAGATCACTACAGTTCTTTTGCTGAGTTCATAGTCAAAGAAAAAGAACGACTGGAGATAGCTTGCACAGACATTGAGTCGTATATTTCGTTATTTATAGAGCCAAGCCAGACATGGTATCCTACAGATATGGAGATGAGGGAGCCACCTCGATGATCTCAAGGGATGCCCATGGCAGAACTAGAAAGAATGAATGGAGTTAAAAAGCAAGAATTTGAATTCTACGAGGAAATACAAGGGAAATTTGTCAACTTGCTAGAGGACCTGGAGTTGTAAACATGATTTTTTTTAAAAATAATGAAATAAGAATTCTTAACTGCGTATTCTACTTGAGAGAAAGAGGTCGAGTTGGTTTGCTAATGAAGAGAACTTATTCGGAACCATGAAAATGGATGTGTACAAAAAGGCATAATAACCATCCAATGTGGTTGCTGCTACATTTTCACTGAAGATAGGCAAGGGAAACCCTAGGTATCCTCAGATATGATGAGGAGGAACCAATGCCTTCTGAGATAAAGATAATGATCAAGAGGATAGTCAGATGGAATATACTACAAGCCAATTACATTCTGAACTATTGTATAATCAACATCTATGATGAATGAGATTGTATTCCTCCACACATAGACCACCATGATTTTTTAAGGCCCTTCTACACGGTGTCCTTCATGAGCAAGAGAAATATTTTATTCGTTAAAGAAATTGAGGTTATCGGCCCTAGTGAGTTCAAAGAATCTGTTAAGATTCCACTACCAAGCACTACATTCAAGGGTATGACACCGCAGAGTGTCTATGATATTCAGAAGAATGGATGACAGTAAAGTACCGTCTGGGTTCTAACAAGATCCAGAGTTAAAGGAGTTGCGCCCGTATGAGCTATGAGATGGTTGCACCTCTAAGTACAGGTAAAAGGAATTCTTGTCCTGGAGGATGGCTTAGTAGGTCAGCTTGATCAGGAGCTCATCCCATAGAGGACAAATAGACAATTCTTGTCACCTTTTATACTGCATCAGAGTAGCATACATGATATGTATTCAGCATGTGATATCTCAGGATGTACTAAGCATGTCGTCTCCTTTGATGCTTCAGCCTATATTCAGTTGTAACACCTGTTTGAAGCAAATTAATGAAATTTCTTTCAGATTTCAACATGTTTGTCAATTTTTCCTTTTGTACGATTGATAAAGAGCTCTGGAATTATGTGTCAATTCTAAATTGTAAAAAATGAAGAACAATACAACGAAAGTTTGATAATAAAATTTAAACTTATTTTTTAAAATCAACCAATGAAGATTAACATTTGAAAGTGTACTTGTATAATTAAATTTGATAAAGAGAAAGAGAAAGGAAAATGATAAGTTTTGTTGAGTTTGTTTCTCTCGAGTTTGAAATTTCATACTCTTTGCTTGAGCAACTAGATTATATTGGTCTGCACCAATTTCCTCACAATCCTTGTGGAGTTTCACAATCTCCAAAAAATCCTACAAATTTTCCTCACCGATGTCAATCTTCATATGTCGCATATCTATAAGCTCAATAACACAAATTCTCTGCACTATTTTCATGTTGTTTATGGGGTCAGTACTGAGATTCTATTTCCTTCATTGCCACTTAGGTTGGATATGAGTCTCAAGGCTTTCCTTCCTAGCGTGACCCATATATTTTCTTGCTACACCTTGGTTTGGGTGTGAGTCCCAACATTTTTCTCTTCAATGTAACAGATTGTTTCCTAATCACCATTTGGGTGGGATATGAGCCCCAGAGCTTTCCTTCCTATCACGACCAATATATTTTTCTGCTACCCCTTGGGTTGGATGTGAGTCCCAATGCTCCCCCCCAACCTAGTAGATATTTTCCTTGTCACAATTTCATTTCAATATAAGTCCCAGAGCTTTCCTTCCTTGCGTGATCAAGATATTTTTCTGCTACCCCTTGGGTTGGATGTGAGTCTCATCGCTTTCCTCCCCAATGTAGAAAATATTTTCCTTGACGTCATTTGGTTTGAATATGAGTCCTAGAGCTTTCCTTCCTAGCGTGACCGACATATTTTTTCGCTACCCCTTGGGTTGGATGTGAGACTCAGCGCTTTCATCCCCAACATAGCAGATACTTTCTTCATCATCATTTTATTTGGATATGAGTCCCAGAGCTTTCCTTCCTAGAATGACTGATATATTTTCCCACTACCTCTTAGGTTGGATGTGTGTCCCAACGCTTTCTTCCCCAACATAAAATATATTTTACTTGTCACCCTTTAGGTTGGGTATGAGTCTTAGAGCTTTCCTTCCTATCATGATCCATATATCTTTATGTTACCTCTTAGGTTGGATGTGATTCATCGTTCTTTCCTCCCCAACGTTGTGAAATACTTTTCTGATCAGCTCTTGAGTTGGATGTGAGCCATCAGGCTTTCCTTCTCAATCTGGTCATTCCACTGCCTCTTGGGTTGGATGTGAGTCATCAAGATTTTCTCTCCAACATAGTGAAATGTTTTTGATCAGCTCTTTAGTTGGATGTGAGTTCCTTCTAAATCTAGTCTTTCTGCCACCTCTTAGGTTGGATGTGAGTCATCGAGCTTTCCTCCCTAATGTGACACAAATTCTTGAGATAGGTTTAAGAACACCTTAAATGGAGTAAGCCAACTTAGTCGCATCTTTTGAGATCAATATGAGACCAAGCAAGTCATCTGATTCTCTACCCAACTCTTTGGAAAGAGCTCTAAGCTAAGACCACCTTAAATAGAGCAAGGCATCCTATTCTCATCTTTCAAGATCGGTAAAAGCCCACCTTAAATGTAGTAAGGAATCATATTCTCATTTTTTGAGATTGGTATGATACCAACTTAAGTGGAGTAAGGCATCTGATTCTCTACTCAAATCTTTGAGATAGGTATAAGGCCACCTTAAAAAAAGTAAGGCAGTTGATTCTCTAGTGCAATCTTCAAGATAGGTTTAAGACCACCTTAAATGGAGGAAGGCATCCTATTTTCATCCTTTGAGATTGATTTATGGCCTCCTTAAATGAATTAAGGCATCTGATTCTCAACTCAAATCTTTAAGATAGGTATAAGACCAACAAAAATGGAGTAATACATCCTATTCTCATCTTTTGAGATAGGTATAAGACCACCTTAAATGGAGTAAGACATCCTATTCTCATCTTTCAAGATTGGAATGAGACTACCTTAAGTGGAGTAAGGCACATGATTCTCTACCCAACTTTACAGAAATAGGTATAAGCCCACCTTAAATGGAGTAAGGCATCATATTCTCATCTTTTGAGATAAGTATAAGCTCACCTTAAATGGAGTAAAGCATCCTATTCT
Organism: Phalaenopsis equestris; assembly: GCF_001263595.1. Taxonomy (NCBI): domain Eukaryota; kingdom Viridiplantae; phylum Streptophyta; class Magnoliopsida; order Asparagales; family Orchidaceae; genus Phalaenopsis; species Phalaenopsis equestris. Next base: position 32,083 of record NW_018165559.1, read on the forward strand.
CATCTTCGAGATAGATTTAAGACCACTTTAAATGGAGTAAGGCATCCTAATCTCATATTTCAAGATTAGTATAAGACCACCTTAAATGGAGTAAGGCATCTGATTCTCTTTTTTGGGTTGGTACCTAAATTTCAATTCCCATCTCGGGGTCAGTACCTAAATTTTGATTCCCTTCTTTTGAGGTCGGTACCTAAATTCTAATTCTCTTTTCGTGGTAAGTACCTAAATTTTGATTCCCAACCTCCTATACTATTGCAATCAAAATCAAAGTTTTCTAACAATCAAATTGAAATTAAATCTTCATTGAGACCGCCACTGTCATTTTCAGAATTCGTTTTTTTCTAATCCTTACGAGAGTTCAAAATCCACAATTCCTCTTAGATATTCACTTGCCAATTCCCCAGTGGAAACAACTATCACAAAATTCTGCACTTCATTTTATGTTTGTTGACTTAGAAGTCAGTTTAGGTTTTGTTAATCTCGTTGCTCAACGCCAATACCCGTGGTGTGCTTGCCCGACACACCCCACCTATTGAGGGTCCATTAGTTGACCTCACTTTTGGTTGACGTGTAGTTTCCTCCTTAGTAGTCTAGGGTCTAGCCATAGGGTTTTCTGGTTAGCTATTCCTAGAGGACTAGAAAGGAACCCTCACCATTAGAAACTCTAAAGTCTTCTTTGCTCAACTTGAAGTTCCACATATTAATCCTAGCCTCTAGCACTTAGTAGGTGGGGTCGGTATGGGGGAGCTCAAGATGGGTCCCCATAAGACTATTTGGCCTTAAATCCAACCCTCTGGTGGTGTGGTCTTTGTTGATCTTACTCATACACTTGCATAGTATACTTCCACTCACTACCTTAAGCTTAAACTTACCTAGCTTTGACCTCTTAACCCTTTGGGAAACTCATGTAAATGCTCCCCTAGACCCACTAGCCCTATGGTAGGGTTTAGTTAAAACCAGTACATTGAGGATCCAAAGTAATAGACTTCATTGGTCCATGACTCAAGTAGGGTGAGTGACACCCCAACTTCACCAAAATCTCCAACATGGCCTTTTGGCCCAAATCTACCCAATTTACCAAAATGCCCTTAAAACTTTAAAATTGGCAAAAATCCCCAAAATTATCCATAATACCTAAATTTGTCCAAAAATCATGTCAAACCATTTCAAACTACCCAAATTGCCCAAAACATCCCAAAATGTCCAAAATTACCAAAATACCCCTCATTTTGCCAAAATTACCAAAATACCCTCGGTGACTCAAATTGTCGTAAATCCTCCAAAATCACTTCAACTGTCTCCAAAATCAACTTGAAAAACTCCTCCAAAATTACCAAAATACCCCTCATTTTGCCAAAATCACCAAAATACCCTCGGTGACCCAAATTGTCGTAAATCCTCCAAAATCAACTTGAAACACTCCATTGAGCTCAATTGGACCAAGTTGGCCTATTTTGACCAAAAGCCCCAAATTTCCTATAAAGGCTTAATTACCCCAATTCACCCCCAATGTCCACTAATTGGTTTCCAATTTCCCCCAATTTTAATTCCAAACTCAAATTCATAATTTCCAAGCTTAATTTAATCCAAATCTAAATCCAATTGACCCACATTGGAATCCAATTTCAACTCAAATCAAAAAGCACTAAAACCAAAATCTCAGGGGATCAACTTCTTTCAAGGAAAACTTAAATCCATGTGGATGGGCCCATTTGTTGTGATAAAAGATTATCCCTATGGAGCTGTGGATATGAAAGATCTTGTAACTGAGAAAATAGTCAAAGTAAATGGTCACAAACTGAAACCCTATTACTTAGGGGATCAACTTAAATTTAATGATCTTATGTTGTTGGGTCAACCAGAATAAGTGCTGGTTACATCGGGCTGATGACGTTAAACCAAGCACTTTGTCGGAGGCAACCCATAGCTATCAGTGTGTATCTATTTTGAATGTTATGTTGTTGTGTTCAATTAATAAAAATGTGGTCATATTTTCTAATATATAATACTTTAATAATGATTCTAAAACCTTAATAGATGACTTAGACGTGTTAGATTTGTATTTGGACATTAAGCAAACCTATACTAAATTAAGCACCACCGTTCAAGCACCAATACTTGGCACTTAAGTGCAATAGTTAATAAAACATGCTAAATTAAGTTTCTATAAGAATAAAACACAGTTTAGTCGGTCTAAACATGGTTTCGTGGTTTAAGAACGTGTGTAGTGGGTCTAGGCTTAATCCAAGGCCTATAAATAACATGGGATGAAGCTAATCTCACCCCACTTCAAAATTTACATCCTAAATTCTAAGTGAAGAGAGATGTTGGAAAAATATCTTCTTGGGAGATTGAAATGAAGAGGAAAGAAGAAGCCATGAAAAAAAGGTTTGTTAGTCAAAGTGCGCAAGAGTTATACAATAGAATCCTATTCGTTAGTATAGAAGGAATAGCAGAGATGATTGCAGAGATTGAGGCTGATGTGGCCTCAATTAAAGTAAGAGTGAATAAGACTAACACATATTTGGAGCATATTAGATGACAACTTAAGATGCAATTTAGCCATTCAAGTTTTATAGAAGAAACAGACAAGGCTATGTGCTTGAAAAACAAATGGATAGAAGAAGACTCAATTAAAGTTCTTCACCACTGTTCGTTCTATTAGATCTATATTCCAAATTCCCAAAGAGAAATAAATGTAAGGCTGGAATTTGTTCCACTAAAAGGAGAATGGATTTAAGTTCTATAGTCTAGTTGTTTGTTTGATGTTAGTATTAGCTTGTTTTAGGTGTTTTGATGTTAGTGTTATGTTTTTTTAAGGTGTTTTTAATGTTAAGTTTGTTTAATATTTGAAGTATGTGTATAGGAGTTATCTTAATCAAGAGTCTTTAATCAAGAGTCTTTAGATTGTTTTAGATTGTGAAATTATGTATCACAAGTGTTTGTATTTGTTTGTGAATTAATTTAAGTATTTGTTTGTGTGTGAAATTTTGTGTTAATTTGTGTTAAATTGAATTTGTGAAAATTAGTGAATTTTGAGATAGATGAGAATTGAAGGGAAAGAAAATAGTTATTACGACATATAAGACCATTTAGAGGTGGTTGACTAAGGCTAGATGTGCATTTCACTTAAAATTAAAATTATCAAAATTTGTGCACGGGGGCCTAAGCACCAAAACCACTCACTTAAGTGTTGGATTACCTGTGAGTTAGGTGTCTAAGCACAAAACCAAATGTGCTTAAGCACCAGTTCACTTTAACAAGTTTGTGAACTTTTAAAAGTAAGAATTTGAGCTGAAAAATGACATTTTTTGGTCCGACCGTCATCTTCTTCCTTGAGATTTTACGATTTTTGGACTTAGGTCTCCTTATAAAGTGAAGATTTCTTAATGGATTTAAGCCAAATTTGCTGGATTTTATCGTCTCAATGTAAGAGCTTCACTTCTATGTAAAATTTTTTTATTTTCACCATGTATTTTGAGTACATTGGAGATTTATCCGAAATTCACTATTCATGGTGAAAATTTGAGAAAAATCTTTAGAAAATACATGGAAATGATAGTTTAAGCTTTTGAAAGTTAATTTTAGTGATTTAGACTTGAGTTTAGTATTTATTATGATTTTTATGTGATCTTTAGAAATTGCACCAAGAATCAAGAGGAGAAAAGGAAAGTAAATTTTTGATTCTAGTAAGTTTGTTAGTTTGAAAGCTCGGGATAGATATACTGAAGCGATGCAATCAACAAAGCTGATTCTTAAGTGATTTTTCTAAAATTTAGGTGGAACAGTTGAAGATTTAATAGTTCACTGATAGTGGGAACAATTTTGTTATTTTTTAATGTATTGGCAATTTTTCTGGGTCAGGAGTTCTATGCTAATCTCTTTGAATCAGAGGAAGATCATGTTATGGTCATAGGAAAATCAGTAGCTTTTTCCCCTGTGTTAATAAATTCATTTTACTAGTTGCCCCCAAGTGTGTTGTATTTTTTTTAGAATTATAAACCAACTTTGAAGGAGTTAAATGAGATTATATCTTCATTGATTGCGGCAAAAAAATTATGGAAAATAACAAATGAAAGAAGAGTAAATTTCCCTGCATCAAATCTTGATACTGCCTTGATCGGTAGTTGATACACCTTAAAACGTGCTACTTTTATATATACATTTTTTACTCATTTTTTGTGATATTACACTTTAATGAAATGTATTTTGATGTTTTCTTATAGGTTGTTTATTTTTAGGGCTTAAAGAAAAAAAATGCAAAAAGGATAAAATTTAGAGTCAAAATTAAGTTTTTGAAAAATGCTCAACGCTGGCAGCATCAAGGTTAACACCGACGGCGCAGAATAATTTAACCCTAGATATTTTTACTCAGGGCCGACAGCGCCAAAGGTGGTGCAGACCCTATTTCTAGAAGGTTTGATGTATTTGGACGACTTTTTGAAGAGTTTTTGGAGGCACATTTTGGAGAATCGACGTTTGGCTCTATTTGGGGCCGAATTTCATCTGAAAATTGGCTCCTCTACTTTTTTCACTCCTTTACGTTCATTTTTCGCTCCACATCATTCCATTCCACTACCATATTAGAGTCAAATAGTGATTTTGCTTTCTTATTTTGGAGTTTTTGTGCTGACATTTAGTGTGAAACTTTCCGTAACAGTGTTAGAGAAGGAGAAAAGTGAGAGAATTTTTCTTCCCGCATTTCTAAGGAAAGGCTATAAAGGATCTGCTTTGAGAAAGAGTTCCATATAAGTTTGTTTGTTTATTTAGTGTTGTATGAACTTTCTTTTATATATAAAATTTGTGTTTTGTCGTATCTTTCTCATGAAGTCTGAGTAGTTCCTCTATCTTTCCCCCAACTCTAAGATATGGTGAAATGAAGAGATAAAATGAATGTGCCATAATTAAAATATAAAATAAGTTGTGATGATTTTTCAACTCCGAACTTAAATTACTTTTTAGCTGGTCAATTGATTTGTTAAAATATGTTGTGAAACATGTGATTCGGGAAATGAAGTATGAGTTCTACAACAGAGTGAAGATTACATTTGATTTCATGAGGGAGAAATTTGTTCATGAAATTAAGTGCAAATAAATAGGGAAATATTCTCTGTTGGGTGTAAAATCTTTAGGGTGATACACTAAATCCCCAATTTGGTCTTAGTTTTTAAAAATAAAGCGAGAGTTAGCCTTCAGGTGAAGGGAAGTGGGAGCTTTGGAGTTGAAGCTGGCATCCTCCTAGCCTAGCCACGGATTTAGGGACTAGACCTAAGATTAGCCATTTATTTTGTATTTACTGTATCAGGGTAGCGAACTAAAATTTCTCTTATTTGGCACAATATTAATAAAAAATGTTTATCTCATCTCATTTCACCAAAATTTCATTATAGTGGGAACGATGATTTTTCACATAAGAAATCTTCATTACCTAAACATGTTCTTAGATTAATATTTAATATTTAATATTTAAAAGTTGCATTTCTGTTTCTGCTAATAGTTAAGTAATTTAAATTGGTTAAAGTCTCAACATTCAAAATTATTGTCAGTGGTTTCGTTTGATTTTCTATAAATTTCCTGTTAAAATTTATCATTGCTAACTTACACCTTCCCCGTGTGATCGATATTTGGGGCTTAAATAAAAAAACTTAAATATAAAATCCATTATTACTTGATAACGATACATATACTTGCATAAAATCCCATTATAAATTGCCTATAATTATATATATTTTATACAACTTAATTTTCATATAATGATCAAGTTTTTGGCGTTGTAGTGGTGTCAACTATATAAATTCTCACATACAAAAAAAATCGGGATTAAGTTTTTAGCATCATTGGTGGGGAAGGTAACAGTTAAATTTAATTAAATTAAATAGCTTTGATAAATAAGGATATTTAATTAATATATATACAAACTTATAAAAACATAAAAACAATCCAAAAAGAAATTTAATTAAGATTGTATTTTTAAGGAAATTTTACCTTGCTTCCGTTATTTGTTTATGCGAAATATTGGATCTAAAGGTTTAGTAGCTTACGATTCAGAATTTGCAGAATTAGAACATACTATTAAAAAAATTTGAAAAAAATAAAGAGAAACTAAAAATTTGAAAGAAATGACAAATAATATGGAAAATCCAATAAATGAAAATTGACAAAGACCTTTAAAAGATTATGCAAATCCGACTGCATATGAACTTCATTTAACTATTTAAAATTCTGATGTTGTTGCTAATTCATTTGAGCTCAAACTTGCTATTATTTAAACGGTACAAAATAATCAGTTTGAAGGATCACTTACTGAAGATCCTAACTTACATCTTGCTAGTTTTCTTGAAATTTATGCTACATTTAAATATGACAGTGTATAATGATGTTGTTAGGCTTAGACTTTTCCCTTTTTCACTAAGGAATAAAAGCCAAGCTTGGTTAGTTTTCTTGAAATTCATGCTACATTTAAATATGACAGTGTCTAATGATGCTGTTAGGCTTATAATTTTTCCTTTTTCATTAAGGGATAAAAGCCAAGGCTTGGTTAAATTCATTAGCACGCAGGTCTATTAGAACCTGGGGAAACTATCACAAAAATTCTTGGCTAAATATTTGGCTAAATATTTTTCACCCTTGGTTAGAAATGATATTACATCTTTTTATCAGTTTGAAGGGGAATCACTATATGAAGTCTGGGAAAGTCAGTTTGAAGGGGAATCACAGTTTGAAGGGGAATCACTATATGAAGTCTGGGAAAGATTTAAGGATCTTCTTAGAAAATGTCCACACCACGCTTTGCAAGATTGGTTAATAATTCAAACCTCTTACAATGGATTGGTAGGATCATTATGATCTATTATAGATGCTGTTGCGGGTGGATCATGAATGTCGAAACCTTTTGATGAAGCATATTCTTTAATTGACGAAATGACTACTAACATTTCTTAATGGCCCTCTGAAAGGGTAAATACTAAGAGAGTAGCCAGTATTCATGATTCTGATGCAATGTCTATTTTGGCTTCTTAAATTGCTGCTAGTTCTAAAAATATTGATCAAATAGGAGTGAACTTCTCAAATAACCCCTGTATTAGAAGAAAATTCACTAGGACAGATTATTGATACTCAACAATCTTATGAAACTTTAAACAATATATTTAAACGATATAAAAAATCAAAATAATAATCCTTATTCTAATTATTTTAACCCTGGATGGAAAAATCACCCTAATTTTAGTTGGAATAATTATAATAATTCTGTTAAACCTTTTGGAAATCTGAATAATCAAGAAAATTCTAGTTTTTGACCTTATTATCCTCTACTATTTAACTCCAATTCTAACACACAAGTTAAGGAAAAGAATTTAACAATGGAAGAAGTGATGTTGAATATGGGAAATCAAATAAAGAATCAAGCGTCTACTATTAGAAATATTAAAAATCAATTAGAACATATTTCCATTGCACTCAGTAACAGAGCACTCAGTAACAGACCTTCTGGAAATCTTCCGAGCACTGTGGAAGTTAATCCAAAAGATCAAAATAAAGAGCAAATTAAAGCTATTCAATTACGAAGTGGAAAATAAATTGAAATAATGATCCAAAGAGAATTTGTGGTTAATGAAGAGAAGGAACAAATGGAAAATGATCAACAGGAAAATGAACAAACACAGGTTCCTACAGAAAAACCATTACCTTCGTTTCCTCAAAGACTGAAGAAGATGAATAAAGATAAAAAATTTACAAATTGTTTGAAAATTCTTAAGAAGTTAATGATAAATCTTCCTTTTGTTGAAGCTTTGGAACAAATGCCAAGCTATGTAAAATTTATGAAGGATGTACTAACTAAGAAAAGGAAGTTTACAGATCATGAGACCGTTGCACTCAGTGAAGAGTGTAGTGCTTTTATGTAGAAAAAGCTTCCTGAAAAATTAAAAGATCCTGGTAGCTTTGCTATACCTTGTGCAGTGAAAAGTTTTATGGAAAGGCTTTATGTGATTTAGGAACGAGTATCAATCTTATGCCCTTATCGATCTTTAAACGTTTAGATTTGGGAGAAATTTCCCCTACTACTGTAACTTTACAGTTAGCTGACCGATCAATAACTTATTTAAAAGGAGTTAAATTAGCTGACCGATCAATAACTTATCCAAAAGGAGTTAAATAGGATTTACTAGTAAAATTGGATAAATTTATTTTCCCTGTAGACTTTATAGTATTGGATATGGAGGATTATAAAGAGATTTCTTTTATTTTAGGGAGACCAATTCTTGTAACAGGAAGAGCTGTAAAGGGAGACCATTGCTTGCAAAAGGAAGAGCTGCAATAGATGTACAAAAAGGAAAATTAATAATGATAGTTAATGATCAAGAAGTAAAATTTAATATAGCAAAAGCTATGAAATATCCTGTAATAGAAAAAGATAATGAATATTTCAGGATGAAAGTAGCTGAGTATTTAAGTAATGAATAGTTTAAGAATGAATTCAAAGATAAATTTAAGTAAGGAGAAATTTTTGAAAATGAAGATGAAGTTAAAGAAGAAGATTTGGATTATATTCTGGGCAAATTTGAAACGTTAGACTTGTTGGAAAATGATAGTAAAAATCTTATTCCTTCTATTATTAAACCACCTGAACTTGAATTAAAAATATTTCCTATCCATTTAAAGTATGTATTTTTAGGAGAATCATCTACATTGTCTGTTATTATATCTTTCGAGTTAACAGAAATTAAGGAACAAAAGTTAATAGAAATAATGAAAAAGTATAAAAACATTTTTGGATGGACTTTAGCGGATATTAAAGGAATTAGTCCTTCAAATTGTATGCACAAAATTTTATTAGATGAACAATATGAACCTAAAGCTGATCCTCAGAGAAGATTAAACCCGATAATGAAAGAAGTTATTAAAAAAGAGATTTTAAAATGGTTTGATGCTGAAATTGTATAACCTATTTCAGATAGTGTTTGAGTAAGACCAATTCACTATGTTCCAAAAAAAGAGGAGTGAATGTTGAAGAAAATGAGAAAAAATGAATAAATACCAATAAGACAGGTAACTTGTTGGCAAATTTGCATTGACTATAGAAAATTAAATATGGCCACAAAAAAATATCACTTTCCTTTACCCTTTCTAGACTAAATGTTGAATAGATTGGCAGGGAGTAAGTATTATTGTTTTTTAAATGGATATACCGGTTGTCACCAAATTCCAATTGCTCTAGAGGATCAAGAGAAAACAACATTTACAAGCCCATATGGAACATTTGCTTTACATAGAATACCTTTTGGATTATCCAATGCACCTGTAACATTCTCTGCAGCATTTCAAAGATGTATGATATCAGTTTTTAATAATTTTATAAAACATGGAATGAAAGTGTTATGTCTTAATAATTTAGAAAAAAATTCTAGAAGTATATGAAAAAGTCAACGTGATATTAAATTGGGAAAAATGTCAATTTATGGTTGCATGAGGTATTGTGCTCGGGCATAAAATTTTTGAAAAAAGCTTGGAGGTAGATCTTGCAAAAAATCCAAGTTATAAAAAAATTACCACCACCTACTAATGTTAAAGGGGTGAGAAGTTTTCCAGAACATGCTATTTTTTACAGGAGCTACATAAATAATTTTTCAAAAATAACAAAACCTCTATGTCAACTTTTAGAAAAAGATACGAAATTTTATTTTGATGAGGAATGCATAAAAGCATTTGAATTATTAAATAAAAAATTAGTCACTGCACATATAATAGTACCACGTAACTAGGAAAAACCATTTGAAATAATGTGTGATGCTAGTGATTATGCTATTGGGG
>NW_018165559.1:41987-54286 GCF_001263595.1 Phalaenopsis equestris
TAGTGCATACAGATCATTCTGCTATTAAATAATTAATGCAAAAGAAGAATCCTAAATCAAGATTAATTAGATGGATACTTCTATTGCAAGAGTTTGATTTTATTGTGACTGATAAAAAGGGAAATGATAATCAAATAGCTGATCATTTGTCCATGATAGAAATAGAAATATTAACTAATTTTGCAAATGAAATTTTAGAAAATTTCTTTGATGAACAGTTATATAGTATTGATGAAATGGGTGTATCGTGGTATGCTGATGTAGTGAATTATATTTTAAGTAATATTTTACCACCTGATATGAAATATCCATAATTAAAGAAATTTATATATGATTTAAATCACTATCTTTGGGATGGCCCATATTTACATAAACAATGTAAAGATCTAATTATTAAAAGATGTGTGCGTTATGAAGAAACTCAACCGATAATTGAAAGATGTCATGAATCTGAATTTGGAGGACATTTTGGATTGAATAGAACTGCATATAAGATTTTTCAAGCTGGATTTTATTGGCCGACTATTTTTAAAGATGTTAATGAATATATTATAATATGCGATAGATGTCAATGAGTAAGAAATAAATCTATAAAATGCCTCTAAATTACAAATTGGAATTTGAAATTTTTGATGCATGGGGATTAGATTTTATGGGACCATTTATGCCTTCATTTGAAAACTTATATATATTACTTGTTATTGATTATATGTCCAAATGGATTGAAGCTATTGTTGTACCTACATGTGATGCTCTAAGTGTTTCTAAATTTTTGATTAAGAATATTTTTACAAGATATGGAAGCCGAGAATAATTATTGCTGATGGAGGATCTTCTTTCAGGAATAAGAGAATCAAAAAATTAATTAAGAAATATGATATTATACATAGATATTATATAAGAAATATGATATTATACATAGATTCTCTACTACTTATCATCCTCAGACTAGGTTCTATCGGAGACATCAAATCGTGAAATTAAACTCATTTTAGAAAAGGCAATGAATCCTTATGAATTAGATTGGTCTGCTAGACTTGACATAGCATTATAGGCATATAGAACTGCTTATAAGACTCCTATAGGAATGTCTCCATTCAAACTGATATTAGGAAAAACATGCCACTTACCTGTAGAATTAGAGCATAAAGCATTTTGGGCTATTAGGTAATTTAATTTAAACTTAACGATGCTGGTGAGAAAAGAATATTGCAACTCAATGAACTTGAGGAGATTATAAATGAAGCATATGATAATACAAAAATCTATAAAGAGAAAATGAAAATATGGCATGATAGGAAGATTATTCAAAAGAAATTTGAACTTGGACAAGAAGTTCTATTATATAATATAAGATTAAATGTGTTTCCAGCAAAACTGAAATCCAGATGGCTAGGGCCATTTAAAGTAATTAAAGTCTATCATTATGGGACTTTTGTGATTAAAAATCCTAACACTGGAAAGATATTTAAACTTAATGGGCATCGTTTGAAACACTATTATGAAGGGCACATACCTCAATTTAAAGATGTTTTAATGTTAAGTCAACCCAATTAAACAAATGGTATGTCGGGCTGACGACATTAAACCAAGTGTTTTATGGGAGGCAACCCATACTTATATGTTTATGTATTACTATTTAGTTTGTTAAGTGTCTTATAAATTAGTAGATAATAATCCTACACTATTACATTTATTATAAATTAAGCCTAATATTGGTATTAGAAGAAAAGTTGAGATTTAATTGAACAAAAAATAAAAAAAATCACAAAAATTTGGCCATTGGGGCCGATGACATCCAAGGAATTTGATCTCAGGGCTGGCAGCGCCCATCGAGAGCGCCGATGGCACCGAGAACGGTTGGAAGGTTCCCGTGACTTTTGGCAGACTTTAGCGGGAAGAATTTTGGCAGACTTTGACAATATTTTGCTCCATAATAACCACAGGGAGGTGTTTTTAAAGTCCTAAAAACTGCCTAGGACTCCTAGAAACTTCTTATTTTCAGATCCATGGCTTCCAATTCCAAAAATACTTTGAGGTATGGAGTTTAATAGATGAAAGTTTATTAGTTTTAACGCGCAAAGATTATACGATGAAATTATTACGAATAAGATATAGATCAAGGATAGAGGATTTATTAATCATGGCTTGATCAATCCAAGTGCTCAAGTTGAAACGATCATTCTGCAAAGGTGATGGGAAGTTCTGTGTTAGACTACCCCTGCGATTTTTATAACTGTAGTGAGTAACTGTAGTGAGGGAGTTCTATGCAAATCTACATGGAATTACCTAAGGAGTTGCTTCGTTCGAGGTAAGGCTGTACCATTTACTCCTGTGAGGAATAATAAATTGTATATGATAGAAAATGTTCCAATCTTTCATTCTGAAAATTTCATTCCTTCGCGAGATTTGATGCAAGATATTTATAATTTTATGACGGATGAAAGTGATATGTGGGAAGGGCGAGATGAAGGATATATTAGTTTTACTACTTCATCACTTAATCCAATTTCGAAATAATGACATTTCTTTATTTCTGCAAAATTACTCCCTACTATGAAGATTTGTAGAGTCACCAAGGAGAGTGATATTTTAAACTACTACATTTAAATGGAGAAACCTAACATGGAGAAACCTATTGATATATGTTCAATTATATTTAAATCTGTGATGGGAATCATTATGAATGGTTCAATTTATGGACTTAGTTGACTTAGGCATCCTTCAACAAATTTTCTGATTTGCAGTCAATCCCAAGTGCCATATGAAAGTTGGGAAAAAGTTTTACTGTCATGGAGTATGTTGGTAATTGAAATGAAGCACTAAATGCTATTATAGATTATTCTTCATATGCTTCATTTCCATTAATGCCACCAACAGTTGGAAGTTCGCTTGCTTTAGAGAAAAAATTGAAGAAAATTGAAAGAGAACTTCAGAGTATTATGAATGCAGTAGGAGATCTCAAATACCTTTTTGATCACTTAGATTGGAGAATGAAATAAAATTTTGATCACACTGGAACTTTTGAAGCAGGATTAGTTTGGATGTTTAAAGAAAAGGGGTGGATCGAAGAAAATTTGACAAATCAATTCCCGTACCAATCCTTCTACAACTTATATCAACCTATATGTTCATTACCAATCTATGGGAGATATTAGAGGAGGTGAAAGAACTGAAGACAAGGCTAAATGATTAAAGATTGTGAACTCTTTACATGCTTAAAAATGTTTATGTGTTTTAATGTAATTGTATGGATTTAGTTAGGTTTGATTTGGTTTGTTTTTGCTTTAGAATTCTGAACTTTGATTATGTGTATAATTTTGTGTCAGCGTTTAGTGTTTTGGCTTGTTTTCGACACTAATTTACTATTAGTTTATTTAATAGGTATGAATTTGTGAAATGTGTTTGTAAAAAGTGTATTTTCATATATAAAAGATATTTTGTTGTTGTTTGTGAAAATGATTATTTTTTAAATGCATATTTATGAATTTAGATAAAAATTTATGTATAAAAATACTAAAATCTTTAGAGAAAATTGAAAGAAAATTGAAATTTTGAAAAATCAAAATAGTGATTTTCGGGCCTTCAGCACCGACGACGCTGACATTGGCACCGACGGCACCCTCGACCCGAGAGCAGTGAATTAACCCTTTAATTCACGATTTTCATCGCAATCCTCCATTTTTACCCCCTTATGTCACCTTCAACCTTCGGTTTTTTATTTTCACCGAAGATTTTCTCACATTAACTAGATCTGAAATTTTGAAATGTTTTGAGAAATTGAGAAAGTGCTTTGGTGAAGAACTCTTACTTAGTGGATTTAAGTTTAAAGTAGTTTACATTTTGATTTTCAGAATTTTTGGGATTTATTCAAAATTTTTCAATTTTTTTTAGCTCACATTGACTAGATCTAAAATTTTGAAATTTTTTTGAGAAATTTTTAGAAAGTGCTTTGGTGAAGAACTCTTACTTAGTGGATTTAAGTTTAAAGTAGTTTACATTTTGATTTTCAAAATTTTTGGGATTTATTTAAAATTTTTCAATTTTTTTTAGATTTCCTATGGAACCTAGATCGAGCAAAAGAAAAGTGGAATATGACGAGCAGAGATTTGTTAGCTTTAGCGCCAGTGCTCGATTTCATAGTTTGTAAGAAATTAAAAATGTAATTCAGGACCAAGGTTTTAAAAATCTGGGAGGAGAAGTTGAAGGATTGATTATCACTCGGCAATGAGAAAACTTCTGTTATTGTACTATCGATGCGATAGCTGGGAGTGTAATGGAATTTTAAACCAACCCTTCTGATGCTTCTGATGATTTTGTTTTTGTTTGAGGAAAAAGGGTGGAGTTTAATCCAAGAAAAATTAATGATTTTTATCAGTTATAAGATGTGTATAAATACCAGTATCATTCTTTTTCTGCTACAGATTAGGCTTTAGATGAAGTTATTTCTTTTATGACAAGTGAAAAAGGGGCTTGGAAAATAAAAAAATGAGTTAAAGTTAACTTTCCCCTTTCTATGTTAAATGTTGTATCTAAAGCCTGACCCTATTTTATTTTTGGGAGGATGATTCCAATGAATCATCGTATTGAAGTGATAAAGGATAGAGCCATCCTAAACTACTATATTCAGCAAGTGATGGATATAAATGTAGGCTCTATCATTTATATGAACACTTGATCTATTGATCTGGGATAGACCACTGGTAGATTGGCGCACCCTGCTCTGATTTACACACTTTTTGAGCATGTAGGAGTTGATTTCAGACCTGATGAGGAGAGGATTGAGCCATAGATACCCATTGGGCCCGCCAACATCAAGACTTATGAGTCCCATGTTTATTGGAGATCTGGAACACAGGTCAGGGATATTCCTTCTACTTCTAGAACCCCTACTGAGTTTGCTTCAAGTAACCCCAATAATAGGGAGTTGTTGGACCAGATGATGATGCAACAGAGAGATATTTTTAGGATGGATCATAGGATGCAAAATATGGAGGCCAGAAATGCTCACACTGATGATCTGGTTCTTTAGAAATTTGAGTATGATGCTGCTTATGATGATGCTTTAGTGAGATACCTAAGGGGTGACCGTACAGTTCAGTTCCCTATTCACCCTACTTATACTCCATATCAGCAGCAGAAGTTAGATGTTGATGATGAGAAATATGATGACTGGTGATCTTTTTTTTTTGTATGTTTGTATGTGTTTGTATTGTGTGATTGTATTGTTTGTGTTATGTTGTAGTTGAGACACTGTTGTTATGTTATTTGAAACTGTAATGTGAAAAACTGTTTTCATTTTTAGAATTTAGTTTAGTTCTGTTGTTATTTTCAGCACTTTGTTATGTATTGTGATTAGCTCTTTCTCAGCAAATTTTATATGTATTATGTGAAATTTAATGTTTTTAGCCTTGTTGTTTTCATATTAGCACCTGCAGCATTTCAAAATTTATGTTCAAAAAAATTTATGTTCAAAAATCAAAATCTCCAACAGGTATGAATTTTTTTTTATGTATTTAATGCTTTCTTTTACCCTTCATTTTTAAAGTTCTTCATGTAAAATCTTTTTAAAAAAATTAAGTTTAGGGGGGAAAGGAAATATCATTATTAGAAAAGAACTTAATTTTATTTGTCCTCACTTAACTATATTTTAAAAATTTTAAATTTAACATGACATTTGCTATTAGGAGTTAACTTTGGATAACTATATTTATGTTTATAAATATATAGTAAATATAAGCAAAAGTCTTAAAAAATAAAGGTTAATCCTAGAGGCTAAAATATTTAGTAAAAGAGAATAAGACTATGATTTTCTATTTTTAGTAAAAGAAACTTGTTTTTGAAGTACTAAAAATCTTAAAGAGGTTCATGTAAAAAGAAATGACTTAAACTTTATGAAATCTTTTAGTTAATATAAATTTGTTGAAGAAATGTAAAAGGTTTTTAACTTTAAGAAGAGGATAGTGAAGTTCAAAATCATTATAGGACATCCTGATATAGTAATCTTTAGAAAAAAAAAAGAAAATAAGAAAAAAAAAATAAAAAGAAAAAAAGAAAAATAAAAAGAAAAGATGTGAGGAGAAGCTTGAGAGATGTGTAATTAAAAATTGGCTTCACTTGAATCAACTTAAGAAAAAAGACTATGACACATTTTCTAAACTTTTTATTTGAATGTTAACTTAATTATTAATAAAGTTTTATGAATTTCTTTTTCATATGAATTTCCTAAGTTTAATATAACAAATTGCAATTTTTCTTGAAAGAGATAGAGGATCAGAAACTACTGAATATCCTTACACAGTTCTGTTATTTGTTATGTTGTTTCCTGCCACCTGTGCTCTATTATGTACTTTTGGTTAAACAATTTCATCTAACTAAAATATGGAAGAAATCCCCTTATGATATTGAAACTATCTTTCTATTAAAATGTCTTATTTTTTATGTAGTAGAGAAGTTACTTGAGGAAAATTAATATGTAAGTTTGGGGGATTTTGATACACCAAAAATATATTCATTTTTAGACCCATATTTTGTACTCATTTTTGGCGATATTACACTTTAATGGAAGGTATTTTGATGTTTTCTTATAGGTTGTTGATTTTTAGGGCTTAAAGAAAAAAGAAAGCAAAAAGGATGAAATTTAGAGTTAGAATTAAGTTTTTGAAGAAATGCTCAGCGCCAGCGCGCTGAGGTCAGCGACGACGACACAGAATAATTTAGCGATGGAGATTTTTACTCAGCGCCGATGGTGTCAGAACAGCGCCAAGGGTGCCAAAGAAAGGCGGTGCAGACCCCATTTCTAGAAGGTTCAATGTATTTGGACAATTTTTTGAAGAGTTTTTGGAGGCGCCTCTTAGAGAACCGACCTTGGGCTCTATTTGGGGCCGAATTTCATCCGAAATTTGGCTACTCTACATTTTTCACTCCTCTACATTCATTTTTTTCTTCACATAATTCCATTTTACTACCATATTGGAGTCAATTAGTTATTTTGCTTTCATAGTTTTGAGTTTTTGTTGTGAGATTTAGTGTGAAACTTTCTGTAAGAGTGTTGGAGAAGAAGAAAAGTGAGAGAATATTTCTTCTCGCATTTCTAAGGAAAGGTTACAAAGGATTTGCTTTGAGAAAGAGTTCCATTATTTAGTGTTGTATGAACTTTCTTTTATATATGAAATTTGTGGTTTTTTTGTTTCTTTCTCAAGAAGTCTGAGTAGTTCCCTTTATCTTTCCCCCTACTCTGAGATATGGTGAAATGAAGAGATAAAATGAATGTGCCATATATAAAATATTAAAAAAATTGTGATGATTTTTGAACTTCAAACTTAATTTACTTTTCAGTCGAGCCAATTGATTTGTTAAAATATGTTATGAAACATATGATCCAGAAAATGGAGTTGAGTTCTACAACAAAGTGAGGATCACATTTGATTTCATGAAGGAGAAATTCGTTCGTGAAATTAAGTGCAAATAAGTAGAGAAATATTCTTTATTGGGTGTAAAATTGGTGAATATTTAGGGTGATAGACTAAAATCCCAAATATTAGTATTTAAAAACTAAAGTGAGAGTTATCCTTCAGGTGAAGGGCAGTGAGAACCACGGATTTAGAGACTAAACCTAGGATTAGCCAATGATTTTCTATGCACTGTATCAGAGTAGAGAATTAAAATTTCTCCTACTTGGAACAATATTTATAAGCACTGTATCAGAGTAGAGAATTAAAATTGCTCTTACTTGGAACAATATTTATAAAAAAACATTGATCTCATCTCATTTCACTCATTTATCTCATCTCATTTCACCAGAATTTCATTATAGTGAGAAGGATGCTTTTCACATAAGAAATCTTCATTACCTAAACATAGTTCTTAGAATAGTATTTAATATTTAAGATTTACTTTTTAAACTTTGCATTTTTGTTTTGCTAATATTTAAGTAATTTAGTTTGGTTAAAATCTCAACATTCAAAATTACTGATTGTGATTTTGTTTAATTTTCTGTAAATTTCCTGTAAAAAATTATCATTGAAAAATTTATCATTGCTAACTTACACCTTCCCCATAAGATCAATATTTGGGGCTTAAATGAAAAGTCCATTATTACTTTATAACAATATGTATACTTGTGTAGAATCTCATTAATTAATTGTCTATAATTATATATATTTTACACAACTTACTTTTCATATAAGGATCAAGTTTTTGGCACTGTAGTGGTGTCAACTTTATAAATCCTCACATATAACTTTATATACATAATGATTTCTTTCCAATCAAAAGTCAAATTTATGTTCAAACCTATAGTAATGAAGAAAAAATTAAATTTAAAATATTTTTGTTTAGAAATAATAAATATTGCGTAACTAAATTTAGTAAGAGAAGTTGTAATTTTAAAAATATAGAAGGATTAAACTTTTTGTTTCAATAGCTAAATTTCATTTATTAAAAATAATTTTCAAAACTATTATTATATTTTTATATGAAGGATATATCAAACCTTTGCTTTAGGAAAGGAAGAGTGGAATTCAAAACCATTAAAGTCCTATTCAGATATAATAATCCTCACTAAAAAAAAGAAAAAGAAAAAGAAAAAGAAAAAGCAAAAGAAAAAGAAAAAAAAAAGAGGAAAAGAAAAGAAAAGTAAAGTTGAGAAAAAGAAAAAGCAAAAGAAAAAGAAAAAAAAAAGAGGAAAAGAAAAGAAAAGTAAAGTTGAAAAAAGGGAGGACAAGCTTGAGGATTAGTGCATAGTCAAAAATTGGTTCCACACATGATCTTCTGAAAGTATAAGACTTGAAAAACTCTTAAGCTTATGGATATAATATAATATTTATAATTATTCTTAATAAAACTTTTTAAGTGGAGAAGATAGAATAACGAAACCATATATTTGGAGAATTTACAAGTATTTCTTAACTGGATAGAAATTCATATTTTCAAACTTCCTTACATTAAAGATTTCTAAACTCTAAGTTAGTATCATTTACTAAAGTTTTTTCTAAATTAGACTACTATATTTCTAGATCAAAAATTTATAATATCTTCAAGAAACTCACTTACATAATCTACTTATTTTAGTTTTGAAATATTGGAGTTTCACTTGAGGATAAGTAAAATTTTAAATTTGGTGTATTTTGATACACCTAAAATATATAACATTTATGTACACATTTTTATACCTATTTTTGAAGACCTATTTTTGAACATTTTTATACCTATTTTTGAAGATATTTCACTTTAATGGAAGGTATTTGTGTGTTTTTTTTCAGGTACAAGTAAATGGATGAAAATGATGAAAGGAGTGAAAAAGCATCAAATTTGGAGCAAAAATGAAGTAGGTGTGCAAATGAACTATGGTGCCTAAGCGCCCAAGAATGGTGCTTAAGCATTAGGATAACAGGGACAACCACGCTTAAGTGCCATAGACCTTGTACTTACGCGGCAGAGGTTGTTATTTGATGATTCAGTGATTTCAGACAAATTTTTGATGGGGGTTTGAAACAAATCTTAGTGAGAACGTGCTTTATGGTTAATAGACACAAAAATACATTCAATTGACAATTGAAATGAGGCAACTCTTAGAAGCTTCATTCAATGTTGAAATATTTTTGAAGAGACACCAAAGCACCTTTTGGAAAAATTATAGAAGAAGACTTGGATTGAATTATTCAGAGACTCAATTAGCCACCGCCGCCACCTCTCTTAGAGAATTCTCTTATCATAGAAATAGGATACTTTTGGAGAGAAGAAAGGGAGGAGTTGTAGTGTTTTAGTATGGAGTATTGTAAGAGAAAGGAAGAGAAGAGATTCAAATGAACTTCAAGAGTTTGGTGGAGAGGAACTTGAGATAAGTTTTTATCTTTGTGAGTACATTTGGTTTTAATTTAGACTTCTTGTGTGTTAATATGATTTCTACTTTAAAAATTTAGTGTTGTTGTTTTTTATCCATGAATTTTGAGTAGTTTTTTTATATATATTTTATTAAAATGATAAGCAATTAAGTGTTGGATGGATGTTTTGTGAAGTATTGATCTTTAATGCTGGAATAAGTTGTAATGATTTAATCCTTTTACTTCATTTACTTCTTAATTTGGAAAGTTAAGATTTTAATATCTGTTTTAAGAACATGGAAGATATGAGATGGTACTATCTCAGTTAACTAATGGTAAGAATCACATTAGACTGTATGGATGAGAATGTAATTCGTATGGTTGAGTGTAAATTGAAAAGAAAATAAACTTGAAAGGGAGTAGAGAAAGTGGAATTTAAAATGGCAGTAAAGCCCAAAATTCAGTTTATTATTGTAAGTCTTGATATGAGATGTTAGCCCCATGGTAGAGGGAGAAGAAGGAACTCTGGCGTGAGAGCTTGTATCTTCCCTACCTAGCCCGTCTTTAAGACTATTCAAACTTTAAACTAGCCAATGTTCTTTATAACATCTCTAGTAAGGGTAAAGAATAATATTTCTCCTATTTGGTACAACACAATTTAATACTTCGACAACATAATTCCTACACTTGTTATTGGTTCATGAAAAAGAAAAAAAAATTTACTTATATTGCTTTGAACTTATGAAAATCTAGTAAATTTAGTTTGTTGTTTACTTTATTTTCAAATTATCAAAAATTATTAAAAAAAAATCGAACTTTCATTCATATTATAGCATCTATTGTTTGAGTAAGAATATTTTTCAAAGTTGAGATTGTTTTCTAATTTCACTTAAAAGAATGAAATTCTCCATGCAGGTTAGATATTCGGGGCTTAATAAAGAAGTAATATATTACTTGATAATGATACATATACTTGCGTAGTATCTCAATATTTAAATGCAATAGTTATATTCTTATTTGTTCAGAGTCAATTTTTTGGTGTCGTTGTAAAGAAAGAAATATAAACAAATGAAATTGATAATACAACCACACATAAATCGTAGTACTATCGTAAAATTCAGGATCAGTACCTTTCATGAAACTTGCTGATACTGGGAAGAGAACCACCTTCAAGACTTCATCTAACAAAGAGCTGGAGACTCAAGTTCATGAGGCATGTTTTGTAAATCAAACCATTAAATTTATATCTGATCGAATGTCTGAACACTATTGTTGGTCATCAAGTAGGGTACTTTAGTTCATCTAGTTTCGTCCAAATGCTAAAGTGCATCAACCTTTGTAGTTCTCCAAGTGCCCTTAAAATGTTGAGTCATAATCACATGGTTAGCTATTTTTTTTGTTAGCATCTTATTAAAAAAATTTCATATATGTTTGAAATGAAAAATTCCTTTATTATATTCTTTTCTTGGCACAATATATTTAGTCTAAGGAAAAAAATTCTTCTAACCATTTCAATTCACGTCCATGGAACCTCTTTCCCAGTGTATGTTTTTAGTTTATCGGCTCATTGGACGAATATTTGATCGACAATGAATGGTTCAACCCAGGTCCAACCAAGTTTTCTGATTGCTTGCCCTCAATGTGATGGCTGGCTTTCTTCATGTCCAAGTCACCGTGTGCGAAAATCTTTTCTTAGACATTCTTGTTGTAGTATCGAGTTGTCCTCTTTTTTACTTCTTCTAGTCGAAGTGTTACATCACTTTGGTTTTACTCAAATTGATTGAGTGCAAACATCTGATCCCTCTTGATACTGCTAATATGCAAAGTACAAAAATATTTCAGATTATATTTCACTTATATTTCCAAACTTTACAACAAAACCAAAAACTAGATCTTGAAGAAAAATAAGAATTTAACTTTTAATTTATATATATTGGGATACTACGCAAGCATACGTATCATTATCAAGTAATAAAGGACTTTTGATTAAGACCTGAATATCGAACCCACAGGGAATTTATACAATATGTATTTTTAGAAAACTTTCTATTTTTAAAAAGACAATTACTTAAACTGAATATATTTTGCAGTAATAAAGGTTCAAATACTTTTGGTATTTTTGACATTTTGACAAAATAGTAACAACTTCAAATGATAACTAGAGTGTTGTAAATAAAAAGTACTTAATAAGAAAAAAATCTTTCTTCTTATTTCCTCTTATCATGAATCAGTAATAAGTATAGGAGTTCTATTGTGGAAGTATGCAAATTGTGTTGTGCTAAATAGGAGTAATAATACTCTTTACCCTTACTAGAGTTGTTATAAAGAATATTGACTAATTTAAGTTTGAATAGTTCTTAAGACAGGCTAAAAAGGGAAGATAATAGCTCTCACTCTAGAGTTACCTCTTCTCCCTCCACCTAAGAGCTAACATCTCATATCAAAACCTAAAACTATAAATCTCATTGGGGGCTT
>NW_018165559.1:54460-55004 GCF_001263595.1 Phalaenopsis equestris
AGAAGTAAATGAAGTGCATGGATTTAAATCATCACAACTTCTTCCATCATTAAAGGTCAATACTCTCCACAATTTCCATCCACAACTTAATTGCTTATCATTTTAAGAAGAAAGATAAAGAAAACTACTCAGAATCCATGGAGAAAACAAAACCACACTTTATGTTAAAAGTATAAATCATTGTCAAACAAACAACAAGTCTAAATTAAAACCAAAAGTAGTCTAAAACAAAATATACTTATCTCAAGTTCTCCACCAAACTCTTGAAGTTCCTTTGAATCTCTTCTCTTTACAATCACTCAAAATAAACCAACAAAAAGGATAAAATAAAAGTAAAAGTGGTGCCTTAAAATCCCTCCAAACTAACTCCTAAATTATTCTTCTGTCAAGTTTATCCACGCAATCATCAAGTAAGTATTTTCAGGACTCTTTTCAAAGTCCTCTCTTCTTTCTTTTATAGTTTTCCAAGAGGTGTCTTGGTTTCTCTTCAAAATATGTCTAGATTCAATGTATTTCCCCAAGATGTATTTCCCAAGAGATGCAC
>NW_018165559.1:55014-71062 GCF_001263595.1 Phalaenopsis equestris
CAAGAGATGCACCCTTTTGTGATAATTTTTGTCCATGGTGGTTATAACCACCTTTTAAGTCAATGGTTGCCTCAAA
Organism: Phalaenopsis equestris; assembly: GCF_001263595.1. Lineage (NCBI taxonomy): Eukaryota > Viridiplantae > Streptophyta > Magnoliopsida > Asparagales > Orchidaceae > Phalaenopsis > Phalaenopsis equestris. Next base: position 55,091 of record NW_018165559.1, read on the forward strand.
AACCTAACGGTTGCCTCAAAAACCTGTTCAAAATTCACAAAAACTAACTTTACTCATCTAGTAACTGCTAATGGCGCTTAAGCGCGGGACCTCGGGTGCTTTGGCGCGGCCTTCTCTGTTTAACCGGTGCGTAACCGTCGCATCTGGCAGTTAGTCGCCAAAACTCTTTTGCATATTTTTCACCTTTTTGCTCCAAGTTTGATCTTTTTTCACTCCTTTAAGCATTTTTAACCTTTTTACCGTTATCTGCATAAAAAACATAAAAATACCTTCCATTAAAGCACAATATCTCACAAACATGTATAAAATTGTGTCTAAGAATATTATATATTTTAAATGTATCAAAATCCCCCAAACTTAAAATGTTACCTTTCATCAAGTGACACTTCAATCTTTAGAAACTACATATGTATGATATGTATATGAGTTTCTTTAAGAGTTATTAAAAGTTAGATTTAGAAATATTGCAGTCTAATTTATAAAAAAAATTCAGTAAATGAGACCAACTTAATGTTTAGAAATTCTTAAAGTTAAGAAAGATGAAAATATGAGTTTCTATCTAATTCAGAAATGTATTGTAGATTTTACAAATTTAGAATTTAGCTCTTTTATTATCTTCACTTAAAAATTTTCATTAAAAATAATCTTACTTACTATATTACATCTATAAGCTTAAGAGTTTCTCAAGTCTTATACTTTAAAATGATCGAATGTAGAACCAATTTTAATTAGGCACTAATCCTCAATCTTCTCCTTCCTATTTTTTTCTCTTTTTCTTTTCTTTCATTTTCTTTTCTTTTTCTTTTCTTTCTTTTTTCTTTTCTTTTTCTTTTTCACGCAAGGAATACTATATCTGGATAGGTCTTTAATGATTTTGAATTCCACTTGTCCTTTTCTAAAGCAAAGTTTTGATATAAGTCTTTTACTTATAAATATAATAATAGTTTTAAAAATTATTTTAATAAAAGAAATTTCAGTATTAAAAATAAAAATATAAATTATCTAAATTTTTCAAAAATACAATTTTTCTTACTAAAGATAGTTACTTATATTAATCATTTTCTCATCGAAAAACTTTTTAACTTAAAGTTTTTCTTCATTACTAAAAATTTTAAATAAATGTACTTACTCATATCTAAAATCAAATTTTACTTCCCTAATATAACTTCATATACATAATCAAAAATTTTTTCTGTTCAAATCAAATTCACTTGTAGCACATTTGAGAACAATAAAAATTCCAGTTTTTGAAAATATTTTTCATCCCTCCAAACTTAAGTTTTTAACAGATTAAATAGTTTAGCATCAAATATATATATAAGAGGAATGAAAGTTTAAGAATAACATGCTAACAGGAATTTTAAATCCTAATGATACAAGTGCAAAACTAAAAACAAAATTCAAATTAATTTTTGATCAAATTTTCTATATTTTCATTTTAATTAACATGTAGAGATTCAATAGACTTCTAAACAGTGGGTATAAACATAAAAGCAAACATACACACTATTGACACCGCAATCTTAACATAAAGACAAACTCGCAAACATGATAAAAGAAAAAATAAAGGGTAACAATTTCGAAATTTCAAGTTTAAGATCAAAGCTAGCAAAATTTTCTACTTTATAACAGATATGAAATTAAGTTAAGTTCTAAACTAACTAAGTCAACTAACTAAGCACAAAACAACAATTACTACCCTAAAATTTAAAAATAAAATTACTACCCTAAAATTTAAAAGAAATTTAAAAATAAAATATTAACTACCACAGACGTCATAATAATAATAAAACATAAAAGTCCAAAACACAACATAGTCCAAAACATCATATACAACACATATATGCAAATATAGCAAGCTCAGACCACATCGTTCACATTATAATACAATCATAAAATGAATCTCTCAGCTCTACTCTTCATCCTCAGAATCAATGTTGTATCATTTTTCTGCAGGCTCATAATCAAGATGTATAGGTTCATAATCAAAATATAGAGAATATGGAGGAAATTGCACTCCTAGGTCACCTCTAATCAGGATCTCCAAAGATGCAGGGAATTTCTCTTCATAATCACTCCTCCATCTATTATAACTATTAGTATGATCTGCAAAACACTCTAAAGTTTTTAACTTATCAGCGGTAAAATTGTTATTACCCATCATCTTCTGCAATAACTCATCCTGAGTCTTAGTAGACTCACCTCTAGATGTAGAAGCACGTGAAGAAGATGGTCTAGATGAAGAAGCAGCAAAAGTAGATGCAGCAGACATTTCCATTCTATAGCTCCTGGAAAATCCTTCTCTCCAGCCAAGAATAAAATGCTCATAATAAGTCTTCACATTCACCTTTGTGAGGTAACAAAACTTCCTCCCAACTATCATAATTAACCCCAGCCTGCTCGCACAAAGTAAAGATCAAGGAAGCAAATTCTAGACCTGCAGTTGTAACAACTGTAGCAGAATTGATGAAAGTCTGACAGATCAAAGCTCCAATGTTGATGAGCTTTCCCTCCTGAATACAATATTTTAACCTTTTTCTTTCGCTGGTCACTTCACTGAGATGACTGGTCGGAAGCAGACGAGCAGAAATGAAATAGTGTCAGGCCTTTGAAGGTGCACATAACTTTGAAGTTGGGAATTTTACCCTTCTCTCAATGGTAATCTTCTGAAGTCCTCTCTCAATAGTCAAGTATGAAATAATCTCGTCTAACTTCGCTTCAATAGGACTATAATTTGCTTAAAAACATAAAGTATCCGGTGGTAAATGGTAAAACTAGTTGATTACCTCTGGCGAAAAAGGTACCAACTTTCCTCGAACCATAACTTGATTGTTTTCTGCTTCAGGAAGATTTACATAGAACTCCCTCACAACAAAAATCATTGTGATAAGAGAAAAATAACAGAATTGTTCCCACTGTCGATGAATAATTAAATCTTCCACTTATCCACCTAGATTTCTAAAACATCGCTCCAGAATTAATTTTCGTGACTGTAGAGTGTCGCTGTATCGATCTTGAGCCTTCGAACTAACAAATTTACTCGAATCAAACGGGGTTTTTCCTCTATTCCTCTTCATTCTTGGTGTCATTCTACAAATCTTATAAATTCCAAAAATAACTTAAAAAATCAAGTTTAAATCACCAAACTATACTTCCAAAAGCACAAACTAAACTTCCGAAGCAATTTCCATAGATTTTTCCTCATTTTTCACCATGAATAGTGAGTTTTCAAATTTCTCCAAATGTGCTCAAAATACATGCTAAAAATCCAAAATTTTTGCATAGATCTTACCTCAAGGAATCCGACTCTAACCAATTTTTCTTGATTCCACCAAAAAATATCCACTTAATGGTGTGTTATAGCCCTTAAAATTGTGATTTTGAGAGGTAGAAGACGATGAGAGGCATTAAAAATGGCGTTTTCAGACCAAAATTTCACTTTTAACCACTCGCAAATTGGTTTTCGTGAACCGGCGCTTATGCGCGAGTAAGTGGCAGTTAGGCGCCTGCCTCTCAGGTTAGCTCACGCTTAAGCGTGTTATGTGGCGCTTAGGCGCCAGTGCACGATTTTTAAAATTTTTAAATTATAGTAAAATGCAATATTTCACTAAGTAAACCATCCCTAAATGGTCTCATAACACTTAATTGACTATTTTCAACTTCTTATAACTCCTCTCTTTCTCTCAAAATTCTCCTTAATAACTATTTCAAATTGAGGCTAAAACAACACAAAATTTTTAAAAAAAAAAACTTATATTATATCACAAATAAGTACAAATACTATTGACACTTAATTCTCACTTCAAATAGTCTCAGATGAGAAAATTTTCCTAAGTACAAAACACTTAACACACATTCACAATTAAACACATAAGTAACATAAACACTAACACATGTTTTAAGCACTAAAATCACTTAAAGACAACAACTTTAATCACAGAAAAATAAACCTAAAACTTAATTCCGTACTTCATTAGAAGGAACAAATTCAGGTCTTTCATTAGTCTCTATCGGGGAAACTGTAATATAAAGTTGATAAAATGGACGGTGGTGACGTGCTCTGATGCAATCTTCTTCAATCAACTTTTGCTTAAGAAACATCTCCTTATCTGCTTCCTGTATATAACTAATGTAGCTAAATTTCATTTTCAATTGCCATCAAATATGCTCCAGATATGCATGAATTTCCAATACCTTAGTCTTCAGTACAGACATGGTATTTTCAATTTTGTTGATCTTCTCTGATATTCCTTCCATAATAATGGCTAAGAAACCATTATACATCTCTTGTGCACTTTGACTAATGAATTTCTTCCTCATGCTATCTTCCTTCTTCTTCAAATCCATCTTCCATAAAAACATCATCTTAAAATCTCTCTCTTTTAGGATTTAGGGCTAGAAATAATCAGGGGTGAAATTCCTTCACTAAACCCTTCTATTTATAAGCCTAAATCCTTTCAATAACTCCTAGACACATTTAGAAACTGCCAAGACACATTTTTAAAAACTTCTAGGTGGTTTTTCCTTCTAGAATATTAATTTTGCACATGTTTTTAAACTATCGCGCTTAAGCGCCGGATTTGGTGCTTAAGCGCTAGTGCACATTTTTGCACAAGTCAACTTAACGTCCAAATTCTCAATTTAATATGTCCAAATCACTAATTTAAGTTTTAAAATAAAGACTAACACATAATACTCTAAAAAAATACTACCCCAATTTTTTTAATGACACATAAAACAACAATAAAAATAAAAGCACACTGGTACTTATGGGTTGCCTCCCACAAAGCGCTTGAGTTTAAGTCGTCAGCCCAACGTGACCAGTGCTTACTCTGGTTGACCCAACTTCATTCCATCATTAAACTTCTGCTAATCCCCTATGTAATAAGGTTTCAGTCTATGTCCATTGACTTTAAAGATTTTCTCAGATTTAGGATCTTTAATATCCACAACTCCATAAGGATAAACTTTAATCAACCATCCACTTGTCCCATCCACTTGGACTTAAGTTTGCCTGGAAATAATATTAACCTTGAATTATATAGCAAAACTTGTTTCCCTGGTTGAAAATTTTTAGTAAAACTCTTTCGATCATGCCTCATTTTTATCTTTCTTTATCAATTTTGGCACATTCATAAGACTCATTCCTTATCTCTTCAAGCTCATTTAATTGTAATAATCTTTTCTCACCAGCATCTTTCAAATTATAATTGATCTCTTTAATTGCCCAATATGCTTTATGCTCAAGTTCAACTGGTATGTGACAAGCTTTCCAAAATATTAGCCTATATGGGGTCATTCTTATAAGAGTTCTATATGCAGTCCTATAAGCTCACAAAGCATACTCAAGTTTGACTGACAATTCCATTTTTTTTGTTGGATTCACTGATTTTTCCATATTCTTTTAATTTCTCGATTGGATAATTCCACCAATCCACTTGTCTGAGGATGATAAGCAGTAGCAATCCTATAATTTATAAGATATTTCTTTAATAACTTCTCCGTCATGGCATTTCTAAAAAAACTTCCCTCTTTAGTAATGATAACTCTTGGCATCCCAACTCTACCAAATACATTTATTTTAAAAAATTTTGCAACCCTTTGAGCATCACATCAAGGTAAAGCAACAACTTCTATACATTTGGATACATAGTCCACTGTTAAGAGAATATATAAATTTTGGAAAGATGGTATAAATGGTCTCATAAAATCTAATCCCCAAACATCAAATATTTCAACTTATAAAACAACAAATATTTCTACTTCTAGCATCTAATTGAGGGGCATCTCATTTCTTCTAGAAAAATTTTCTACTCTTTAACATCTATCACAAGTTTTGATATAAACATTAACATCTCTAAAAACTGTAGGCCAATAAAATCTAGATTGTAAAATTTTGTATGTTGTTTTATCAACACCAAAATGTCCCCAAAAATCAGAATTATGACATTTTTGAATAATCTCATAAGTATCTTCTAATAGCGTACATCTTCCTTATTTATATAAAAATGGGTCATCCCAAAAATAAGTCTTAGCTTTAGAAATAAATTTCCTCTTCTGTTGGTATGTTATTCCATAAAGTATAATATCACTAAAAATAAATTTCACAATGTCGGCATACCACGGAACACGTCACTCATTAATAGTGAACAATTTTTCATCTGGAAAATGTTCATTAATTTCATTTTCAAAACAAAGTGGTTTTTTTAATTCATGCCTGGAAAATTGATGAGTAATTTGATTTTCAATCACCTTCTGATCTATTATTGCAAAATTAAATTCTTATAAAAAAAGAATCCATCTTATAAGTCTAGTTTAGCATCATTCTTTTTCATTAAATACTTAATAACAGAATGAGCTGTACCACTATACAGTGAGTTCCAATTAAATATGATCTAAATTTATCAAAAGCATATTTTATTGCTAATAACTCTTTTTCAGTTGTTTTATAATTAATTTAAGTTTCATTAAAAGGTTTACTAGTATAATAAATAACTTTGAAAATTTTATCATATCTAAATTTTATAATATCTTTATCCTAAAACAGCTTCTATAGCATAATCACTAGCACCACACATTAATTTAAGAGGTTTTTCCAAGTTTGGTGAAACTATAATTGGTGCAGTGATTAATCTTTCTTTTAATAATTTAAAAGCTTTTAGGCATTCCTCATCAAAATTGAAAATTGCATCTTTCTCTAATATATGGCATAAAGGCTTAGCAATCTTTGAAAAGTCTATAATATATCCCGTGTAGAATCCAGCATGTCCTAAAAAAATCATAATTTCCCTTACATTCGTTGGATAAGGTAAATTAGTGATCACTTTAATTTTAGCAGGATCTACTTCCATATCATTTTCTGATATTTGATGACCTATTACAATTCCTCCTGCTACCATAAATTGGCATTTTTCTCAATTAAGGACTAAATTTGTTTCTTCACAACACTAAAGAACTTTGGATAAATGATCTAAACAGGAGTCAAATAAAGTTTCAAACACTGAAAAGTCATCTATAACGACTTCAATCCCTTTTTCAATTAAACCACAAAAAATTTCTATCATACATCTTTAAAATGTAATAGGGGTTTGCAGGTGCATTGCCTAGTCCAAAGGCATTCTACGAAAAGCAAAAGTACCATAAAGACTGGTAAACATTGCTTTCTCTTGATCCTCAAGAGATATTTGAATTTTGTGATAACTAGTATATCCATCCAGAAAACAAAAGTATCTATACCCATCTAGTCTATCCAGCGTTTAATCTAGAAAGGGTAATGGAAAATGATCTTTCCTACTGCAAGATTTAATTTTCTATAATCAATGCATATTCGCCACCCTGTAACTTGTCTAGTAAGTGTTAACTCATTATGTTTATTTACGTTACAGTTACTCCTCCTTTCTTAGAAACACAATGAATTAGACTAACCACTTTAAAATTTCTTTCTTAACAACTTCTTTCATAACAAGATTCAATCTCCTCTGAAGATCAGGCTTGGGTTTGCAATTCTCTTCCATATGAATTCTATGCATTCAAATCGAAGGACTGATTCCTTTAAAATCAGCAATTGACCATCCAAAAATCAGCAATTGTCCATCCAAAGGCTTTCTTAAAATTTTTCAGAATTTCCATCAACTTTTCTTATTCTTCCATTTTTACTTTTAAGGTAATTATAACAGGTAAAGTAGAGGAATTTCCTAACAAGGCATATTTTAAATGATCAGGAAGTAACTTCAACTCTAGTTCTGAAGCTTTTTCAATAGATGGACAAAATGATTTATCTTTATCTATCATGTGCAAAACTTCAAAACTTTCTCGAACATAGTTTGAATCTTCCTTACAAAGATCCTCATATTAATATAATTCCTCTACTTGCTCGTGTTCCAAATCTTTTTCTTCAAATTTTTCTTCATAAGTAGACTTGAAATAACATTAACTTAGATATCTTATAACATCCATCCTATAACATACAATATCTTTACCTTTTACACGGTAATTCATTGATTTTGAAATGTTAAAAGTAACAGTTTGATCATTAACGTGCATTATTAATTCCCCTTTTTTCACATTTATCATTGCCCTTCTTATGGCTAGGAAAGGTCTCCCAAAAATGATAGGTATCTCTTTATCTTCCACCATATCTAGCACAATGAAATCAACAGGAAAGATTTAATTGATCCACTTTCACTAGGACATCTTCTATAACTCCTTTAGGGTATGTTATCAAATGATCTGCTAACTGCAGAGTTACACTAGTAGGGGTTATTTATCTTAATCCCAATCTTTTGAATATTAATAATGACATAAGTTTAATTCTTGCACCTAAATCACATAAAGCTTTCCCATAAAATCTGTCTCCTATTGCACATGGAATTGTAAAGCTACCAAGATCTTTAAGCTTTTCAGGAAGCTTCTTTTGAATTATCGCAGTGCACTCCTCACTAAGTGCAACAATCTCATTATCTTCAAACTTCCTTTTTATGTTGAGAATATCCTTCATAAACTTTACATAGCTCAGTATTTTTTATAAGGATTCCGCAAAAAGAATATTAATTGTAAGCTTCTTAAATATTTATAGTAATTTTGAAAATTACTTATCCAACTTCTGCTGACGAAGTCTTTGAGGAAATGGAGGTGGTGGATTTTCCAAATCAATTTTCAGTAAAGAAATAGGTCTCTCAGAATCTTTTGGAGCATCCTCTTTTGATTCTTCAATTTCTTCTCTCTCAACTTCATTTTCTTTTTGAACCTGACCTTCCAGCTCTCTTCCGCTTCTAAGTTGAACGGCTTTTCTAAGCCAGCTCTCTTCCGCTTCTAAGTTGAACGGCTTTTACTTGTTCTTTATTCTAGTCTTTTGGATTTGATTCAGTATTACTAGGAAGTGTTCCTTGGGATCAATTACCTAATGAATTTATTATTTTCCCAAGTTGATTCTCGATAGTTCTAATTGTAGCTCCTTGACTTTGTAATTGATTTCCCATTTGTAACACCACTTCTTCTATAGATAACTTCTTCTCCTTAAATTGTGTATTACTGTTAAAACCTGGAGGATAAGTAGATCTATAATAATTATTCCCTTGGTTGTTCCAATTTCCAATGGGTTTCCTTGGTTATTCCCCCATTGCTAATTATTACTACCCAAATTGTTATTCCAGTTAAAGTTGGGATAGTTCTTCCTACCTGGGTTATAATAATTTGAATATGGGTTATTTTGCTTATTATTTATCGCATTCAAAGTTTCTAATGATGCTTGATAATCTACCATTTGGCCTAATGAATTCTCTTCAATCATGGAAATTGGTTAAGAAAAATTCATTCCAAATTGGTCTAACTTCCTTGAAATTGCAACAACTTGATTTGCTGAAATGGTAAATGCATCAATTTCATGAATGTTGGTTACTTTCTTAGGATTTACCCTCTCAGAAGTCCAATGAAAATTATAGGTAGTCATTTCTTCAATGAAAGCATAAGCATCATGAAATGGTTTTGATATTAATGAACCACCACCAGCGACATCGATAATTGTTCTAAGATATCCAACTAATCCATTATAAAAAGTTTGAATTATTAACCAATCTGGTATAGCATGGTGTGGAAACTTTCTTAAGAGTTCTTTAAATCTTTCTCATGCTTCATAAATAGACTCCCTTTCAAACTGATTAAAAGATGTAATATCATTTCTAAGCTTTGCAGTTTTTGATGTTGAAAATATTTAGTAAGGAATTTTTGTGATAAATCATCCCAAGTTCTGATAGATCCAGGTGCTAACAAATTCAATCACATCTTAGCTTTATTACTCAGTGAAAAAGGAAATAACCTAAGTCTTATAACATCATCTGAAACACCATCATATTTAAATGTAGCGCACAATTCTAGAAAATTAGCAAGAGTAAATTTGGATCTTCAGTTGGTGATCCCCTAAACTGATTGTCTGATATCATTTGGATAAAAGCAGGTTTAAGCTTAAATGAATTAGCCACTACAGTAGGTTTTTGAATACTATAATGAAGTTCATCTACAGTAAGGTTGGCATAATCTCTTAAAGGTCTAAACTCTTGATGATTTTCAGCATTTTGATTATTTTGGTCTACCATTTCTACAATTTTTTTTAGATTTTTCAAAATTTATAATTTTTTTGGTTTTTCTAATTTTTCTAATAGTTCTTTCTAAATCAGAATCGTAGGGCACTAATCCTTTAGAACTTGAACTATGCATACACTAACATATAATAAAATAAAATAAAATTCAAAACACACATCGAAAATAAGATAAAATACTTAAAGTTTAAATAAGACTTTCTAAAAATAGAAATTTTACTTTCGACTCCCCGGCAACGGCTCCAAAAACTCAGAAGTCCAATGAAAATTATAGGTAGTCATTTCTTTAATGAAAGCATAAGCATCATGAAATGGTTTTGATATTAATGAACCACCACCAGCGACATCGATAATTGTTCTAAGATATCCAACTAATCCATTATAAAAAGTTTGAATTATTAACCAATCTGGTATAGCATGGTGTGGAAACTTTCTTAAGAGTTCTTTAAATCTTTCTCATGCTTCATAAATAGACTCCCTTTCAAACTGATTAAAAGATGTAATATCATTTCTAAGCTTTGCAGTTTTTGATGTTGAAAATATTTAGTAAGGAATTTTAGTGATAAATCATCCCAAGTTCTGATAGATCCAGGTGCTAACAAATTCAATCACATCTTAGCTTTATTACTTAGTGAAAAAGGAAATAACCTAAGTCTTATGACATCATCTGAAACACCATCATATTTAAATGTAGCGCATGATTCAAATTAAGAATCAATCTAAGATTTCAGCAAAATTACACACAAACTCACTGTCTCGTCAAGACAAACCCAATGATATCAAAATTGATCCAATCTGAGTCAAATCAAGATTTTAAACCACATGTGGAGGCTTTGATTTGTTATTTAGGATAGTTAAATGAGCTCCAAATTTGACATGATTACGGTCAAATTGAGCGTCTTGAGAAGAGATCTAATGAGTACATTATCACATAATTCTAAGATCATTAAAGCTATCAGATCATAATGTAATCTCTTACTATCAAGGAGAATCAATGTACATCATTTGATCATAAGGTTATATGCTAAAGGACAAATGTAGTCTCCTCCAAGGCACATATAAATAGACCTGTTCACTTCACTTGTGAAACGGCTGAGAAAAAAAAGGAGAATGATCCTTTTCCCAATGTTACTCTAGAGTGAAGAATCGACGATAACTCCTATCCACCGTAGCTACAAACCCGTGCTTGCCGGCTGATCCCTGGATATTGCTAATATTCACAGTACAACAATAATTCAGATTATATTTCACTTATATTTCCTTACTTTACAACAAAACCAAAAACTTGATCCTGAATAAAAATAAGAATTTAACTTTTAATTTATATATATTGGGATACTACCCAAGTATACATATCGTTATCAAGTAATAGAAGACTTTTTGATTAAGACCTGAATATTGAACCCATAGGGAATTTATACAATATGCATTATTAGAAAACTTTCTATTTCTAAAAAGACAATTACTTAAACTGAATATATTTTGCAAAAATAAAAAATTAAAATATTTTTCGTATTTTTGATATTTTGACAAAATAGTAACAACTTAAAATGATAACTAGAGTTTTGTAAATGAAAGGCACTTAATAAGAAAAATATATTTCTTCTTATCATGAATTAGTAATAAGAGCAATAATATTCTTTACCCTTACTAGAGTTGCTATAAAGAACATTGGCTAATTTAATGTTTCAATAGTTCTGAAGACCGACTAGGCAGAGAAGATACTAGCTCTCATTCAAGAGTTTCCTCAATTCCCTCCACATGGGGGCTAACATCTCGTATCAGAATCTAAAACAATAAACCAAGTTGGGGGGTTTTAACCTGTCACTTTAAAGTCCTCTAACTCTACACCTTTCAATGAATATTTCCTTATTTATTCGCACTCAATCATATGAAATACATTCTCATTCATACAACCTCATGTGATTATTTCCAATTGTTGACTGAGATAATACCAGCCCATTTCTTACATGTTCTCACAACAAATTTTAACATATGGATTAGCCAAATCAAGATAAATGAAGTGCATGGATTTAAATCATCAATCCTTCTTCCAACATTAAAGATCAATACATTAAAGATCAATACTCTCCTTCTTCCAACATTAAAGATCAGTACTCTCCACAACGTCCATTCCAAACTTAATTACTTATCATTTTAAGAAGAAAACTAAAGAAAACTACTCAGAATCCATAGAAAAAACAAAACCACACTTTAGTTTAAAATAAGAAATCATTGTCAATCCAACAACAAGTCTCAATTAAAACCAAAAGTAGTCTCAAAGCAAAAAGATTAAAACTTATATCAAGTTCTCCACCAAACTCTTTAAGTTCCTTTGAATCTCTTCTCTTTACTATCACTCAAAATAAACTACGAAAAAGGATAAAATAAAAGTAAAAGTGGTGCTTGAAAATCTCTCCGAGCTAACTTCCCAAATTGATGAACTTTCAAAACTTTCCAAGTATTTTCAGGACTCTTTTCAAAGTCTTCTCTTCTTTCTTTTATAGTTTTTCAAGAGGTGCCTTGGAAACTCCTCAAAATATGTCTAGATTCGATGTATTTCCCTAAGAGATGCATCCTTTCATGATAATTTTCGTCCATAGTTGTTATAACCACCTATTAAGCCAATGGGTGCCTCAAAAACCTCTTCAAAATTCATAAAATCGACTTTACTCGTCTAGTAACTGCTACTGGTGCTTAAGCGCGGGACCTCTACTCTTAGGCGCAACCTTCAGAATTTAACTGGCACGTAAGAGTCGGATCTGGCGCTTAGGCGCCAAAACTTTTTTGCACATTTGTCACCTTTTTACTCCAAATTTAATCATTTTTCATTCTTTTATGCATTTTTCACCCTTTTTACCTTTATCTACAAGAAAAACACAAAAGTACCTTCCATTAAAACACAATATCTCAAAAATAGTTATAAAAATGTGTCTAAAAACACTATATATTTTAAGTGTATCAACATCAACCCTTCGTCGTTCATCTCTTGTTAGTCATTGATATTCTCTTCATCGAACATGGTGGCTGTGACAACCCTTTGGCAGTGGTGATTATATTATAGAAGTAACATTGCTTCCATTTCATTGGAATGTATGTAAGGATTTCACTGATAATGGCAGTATTAGAATGGTCCATCGGGCCGACGGAAGTAAATCCACCGAATTTTATTTTGCTCCTTCAACTTTCTTCTTAAATAGATTTAAATTTTTTTTGTCGGCATCCTTTGCTTCTCCATTTTTCTGGGGATGACTTATAGATGTGAAATTCAGATTGGTTCCTTTACTTTTAGCATAAATCCTTTATACCTTGATTAGTAAATCGTGTTTCATTATCAGTGATAAGCACCAGGGCTAAGCCATACCGACACATGATGTCCATCCATTCAAAGTTATGGATGACATCCACGGTAATCCGAGCGAGGGTCTTTGCTTCAATCCACATCGAAAAGTATTCTACAATCATTAAAATGAATTTATGTTTTTATTTTGAAGAAGCAAACAACATGATGATGTTGAGCCCTCAAATGGAGAAATGTCAGAGATTGACAATTGACTTAAATTTGAGGGTTGACTAGTGTTACAACGGGACATACTATTTTCACTTCTCAGATCTCCTTCTTTTGTATCGTTCATGAGGGTTGGTCAGAGTTAGTCTTCTACTGAACATGATGTGTTAATGTTTTTCCCCTAGAATAACTTTTACATTCATTAGAGTGTACGTACCAGAATTTTTTTTTTTACATTTTTTCTTAACTCATCATAGAAATTGTGAGGTGGCTAACCTTCAAAAAAGTTTTCCTTTGATAGTGAGGAATTGCATAGCTTTGAACTTGAATCTTTTTGGATCAGTGATTTCCTCAGGAATATTTCTTGTTTCTAGATATTAGATGTAGGGATCCATCCAACTCTTTGTGCTTTATTCTTCTACTTCCAAGGCCTTAAGTACCTCAATGGTTAGTCAGAGAAGCTTCTAGGGTGTCTCTTCTTAGAATCCAATGCTCTTTGAAAGGTGCTCTATCTTGTCCTTGTTCATGTACATGTTTATCACTTCATCCCTGACCTTGAATTTCTCACAGACTTGATTCACTACCAATTATGAATCTAACTTCACCAGTAGATGTCAGACACTCTTTTTATAAGATAAACGTACACAGGCTATTGGTGCTTGATTCTTCAGCTGATTGCTGGTGACTTTCAACTCAAGGATGACCCAACGGTAAAGATGCCCTCCAGTTGAACTGCTCAACCCTAAATGTATTCTTTCTCTACCCTAACTCGAGGCTCCATTAATATGCAAGGCCCAAGTCTTATAACTGTTGTTAGTACTTTCACTCTATTTGACTTTTTTGAAAAATTCTGTAGAAAGTCTATTACAGCTTAAGCATTAATCATTGTTTGGGGGATGTAAGTGATATTATACTCACTGAGCTCAACAACCCACTTTAGGAGTAAATTGGAATGCTCTGACACTATTTTTGTATGATTCCAATCAAAGTCATCAGTAACCAAATATGTCTTTTGGATCACACCCAAGATTTAGATGTGGGATGGACGAGTAAAATTAGAAGAGGGAGGAAGAGGAAGATTAATATAGAGAGAGTGTGCGTTAACACAAGTTTTGATAGAATAAATTCAGTAGTCCTTAATTGTACAAATATCCCTTATTTATATAATTCAGAGGCATCTAGTGTAATATTACATGTTTATACTTATTTTAAATGAGACGTTACAAGTTATTATGACATCATTTCTTATTTGTAATTGACTCTGGCACCCATTCATATTCATAACTGATATTAGCATAATTTTATATTCATAACTATTTGAAGAGGGACATATAATGACTCAATACTCTTGTTATTTAATTGGGTAATAGCCTTTGGTCGGCCAACAAAAATTCAGTCGACAAAATGTAGTAGCTTGACCTTCTCAATGGATTCATGAGCAGATGCCCTTATTTCATTAGCATGAACTTGGACCATCATACAATATTCCACATTATTTTGAATTTCAACTTGGTATCAGAGCAAGGTTATGTACCCTAGCCACCGATCGTCCTTTGAAATTGGTTGGTCTCCCTTCTTGCTATCCTCTATGCAGGAAGGGATGGACACTTATCTTGATATTTGAAAGAATGATTTCGCTTCTTCTCCAAATCTCTAATTCCTCACCGCCTCGTTAGGTTACAGAAGCCATGGAAAGAATCACAAAGATGCACTCTCATGAGTTGGATCTCGATGCTGCCACGGAGTCCAAACTAGCGGCACTACCCTTATCACCATCTTCAAGTCCTCGCATTGGCGTCAACCTCAGCAGAATGGTCGTCAAGCCTCCAGTCAGCAATCGCAGAGGGAGTGATCTTGACATCAGATAAGACACCAATGATTGCCACTGCAGTTTGCCTCCATATCAGTGCCAACTTAATTCTCTGCAAGATGTTCATCCCTGTGATTCTTCATCGTCATGACGACGCCGTGGGGGCTACTCGCCGGAGCATTGTCGGAGGTCTTTTGACAGACTCCGCCACCATGTGCCCCAACTTGGTCTACAACGTCATGGTTGTATGATTAGTCTTCAATGGTGTGGGTTCCCTCTGGCGTTATATCCATGGTTGTTGACCTCATTTTTGGTTGAGATTTAGTTTTTCCTCTTTAGTAGCCTAGTGTCTAGCTACAGGACTTTCCTATTGACTATTCCTAGAAAACTAGACATGGAACCCTCACCATTATAAATTCTATCATCTTCTCTACTCAACATGAAGTTCCACATGTTGGTCTCAACCTCTAAATACTTAGTAGGTGGGGTCACTATGGGGGAAACTCAAGATGAGTCACCCTTAGGACTGCTTGACCTTAAGGTTGACCCTGGGTGTTGGT
>NW_018165559.1:71161-74929 GCF_001263595.1 Phalaenopsis equestris
TACTCATGTAGATGGTCCCCTAAACCTACCAGCCCTAAGGCTATGGGTTGGCTAAGACCACTACATAGAGGACCCAAAATGGGGGTTCCATTGGTCCATGGATTTTTAGTGATGTTTGATACCTCAACTCTACCAAAATACCCATCTTGGCTTCCCATCTTGGCAAAATACCCATCTTGGCTTTTTACCCCTAAACACCCCCAAATTACCAAAATACCCCTCTTGGGCCCAAAATTCGAAAAATTCTAAAAATTCCCAGAAAGTACCAATAAATCCTAAATATTCCCAATGTAATTTCTCTTAACTGTCACATGACTCAATTTGACCAATTTTACCATCTTTAACCAAAACACCCAAATTTGCCTTTAAGGGCCCAAATTTACCCAAATTCAACTCAAATGTCCATCAATTTGACCTCGATTGACCTCAATTTCAATCCTAAACTCAAATTTACTTTTGATATAACCAAATTAAACCAAATACAGGCTCAATTGGTCCATTACTTGAGCCCAATTTTAAGTTAGGTTAAAGCCCAAATTTTGACCATATGACCTAATCTCACCAAATTGAACCCATAGCCCAGTCAATTGACCCAACTTAATGTCTTAAAATATTGATTACATTACTATACATCAAAAAGAACCATAAATTTTTATTGGTTAAGCCTCAAATCATCTTGATTTTTGGCCTAAATCCAAAATTCCCAAATTTAGCCCCAAATTGGCTAAATCCTCAAATTTCACCCAATTGATTTCCTTAACCTCCAAATTGGCATCCAATTCATGTTGAAAACTCTTCATGAGGTCCGCCCAAGGCTATCCCAAGCTAGACCCAAGCCTAGCCCAACATAACCAAATTGATTAAGGTTCAAAATTCCCTCAAATTGACCCTTCAATTGAACTCAAAAACACTTCCATTCCTCACAAAAGTTGTTCCTTATGATCATATACACCAAATTCAATATTTATTTGGGCCAATTGACATGGCTAGCCTAGCCCAAACCTAATTTTTGGTAATTCGCACCCACTTGGACCCGTGCACTAAATGTGACCTAACCACCCTAAAGTCACCAAAATAACTCCACCCCAGCCATTAGTTGGACTTAGTGACCAGTCCAAACACCATGAAACCACCTAAATGAAGCCATAGACCAAAGGTCCCCCAAATTAAGGGATATTATTTCCAAAAATGCACATGCTTAAGATATCCTTGCCAAATCACAGCACATTTGCATTAAATTGTTGTGATGGATTCCTCTGGGTTCTCTGAGCTCATAGCCACCTCCCCCTGGCCGGTAGGACAGCCTAGTGTTCGGAAAAGCTCAGTACCAAGAGCCACCCCCATGGTACCTCACTCACATGGTACCTCACCCAAATCAAATCTAGAGGCCAGCTCATCCAAATTAAATTGGAGAGCTCTTCTTCCCTCCACCTAAGCACCACAATGCACCCAAACTTGTGCCCTGAGAGCCACCCGATGACCAGTTTTATAAAAACTCACCTCCACGGCCATGGGAGGGGTGCTAAAAATTTTCTTAGAGAGGCCTCTCCAAACTTCTCACAGAGCTTTCCTAAGATCCCCTCAGTGCATCCCAACTATTATTCCTAACCAATTCTCATTGTCGACATTGTCGAAGCTCAATTTTGAGCTTAAAACCTTGCCGGAAACCAGGACAGAACCCAATATACCTCTACAGGCCACCAAACTTAAATTAACTTCACCCACACCTTCACAACAGTGAAAGAAGCCTAAAACCCATAAAATCTCCTTTTCATAAACCCCCTTTCCATAGAGCCTCTACCATAGCTCTAGACCTACACCCAAATACGACCGTGATCGAATTCGTACTTATGCCTTACACCAAGAGAGAGCAGGGACTCAATCCCTAGCCTCCTTAAACCCCAACGAATGTACCAAACCCCTCTGATCAAAGCATCAAAGCTTCACTTCTCAGATCAAAGGTATAAAACCTCACCACATCCCGAGCCTATTTCAATTCTCCATTTAATTAAGCATAGTTTAATTGCATGATTACCGTATGGATATGTTCGTCTCACTTAGACGAGTCCATAGGATCAAACCCGAAGTGATTTGGTTGAGTCTAGGCTGAGATCTTAGGGTCTTAGTGTGGACGATCATGGGATCATTCTATCGGGGACAATGATGGGGAGCTGTTCGATCGAGCGTGCATCAAATGGACGGAGGAGATCGAGCCGGACAACATTACGAAACATAAACTGCGGGCCAAGTCAGCAGCTACGTGGATGGCGGAGTCCAACTAGAGTGATGGCGGTGAGCGCGCCACGTGTATCCTCGGAGCTGCCTAGGATCTAGTCAGCACGCGCTGTTAAATAGATAAATAGGGATTTTTATTATTTATTTAAATACCCCTAACTTAGAAAATTCATAACTTTGTGTAGAAAAATCACAAAAATAAAATAAAAATACCCACTTACTCAGTAAATAGAGGAGAATGATGTGAAATTAATTTCAAGTCCATTTGATGCATAAAATATTTTTAATTAATTAAACACTGTTTGGGATCATTTGATTCTCCATGTATATTGGCACATCACCTTGGCTTGAAATTTTGGCATGTTGTAGCCTCTGTAGGGCGAAATATGCTCTGATTTTTCCAAAGTCAGAGGAGATTCCTATACAGAGATCCATATTTTTCAAGATCTTCCACATTATTTCTTTGACATAATCATGGAAATTAGCATATTGATTAGAAAAGCCTAAGAAAATTTTGGAAGGTCCACCATGACTAGAGAAGCATTTAGAAACAATTTCATGGGTCAAGTCATTTAAAATACCCTTAAATTTTGCAAACACTAAATCACAAAAATAATTAATTTTGGAAAATATAAACATTTAAATGACTTGATTTTTCATCTCCACTAAAAATTATGATCCAGAGAACTCATCATAAAAATTTCAAAATATTTTGAGTTTATTTGGTAATTTAAATTGATTTTCAAAGATAAATACCACTTTTCACACATAAATAATTTTTAAAAATTCAAAATAAAACTCAAAAAATTATGAAACTTAGTTTTTTTGAGTTCTCTGTGATCAGGGATATTTTGTAATAATAAAATTATATTTCAAATAAAAATGTGATTTTTAGCCTATTTTAAATATTTAAAATAATTAAAAATTCATAAAAATCACAAAAATAATAAAACTCATGAAAATATTCTAAATTTCTTCCTAATCACTTAGGAACAATTAGAATATTTTTTTCCTCACTTTCTAAATAAAGATATTGAATTTTCAAGCTTAAAATAAATTTTAAAGGCTAAAAAATGAGTTTTCAATAAAATAATTCCAATAAATCAAAGAAAAATCAGAAAATTATAACATTTGCTCCTTTGAGTTCTATAATTTTATGGAGATTTTTTAACAATATAAAACTTAATTTTCAAAAAATATTTTATTTTTATTAAATAGGCCAAAAATTAAAATAATTCTAATAAATCACAAAGAATTCAAAAAATTATGAAATTTAGTCTCAAGGCTTCTCTAGTTTAGGTCTACCTCTAGTAAAAAATTCAAAGGATTATAATTTACTTTGGTCAAGTTAGGAGCTTTCTTTTTAAAAATCCTATTTTTGCATGTAAATAATTATACAAAATAAATTAAAATCTGAAAAATCACATTTTCTCCTCTGATATCTTAATTGACCCATGAATGAGGTAGGATAAAAATTTCAAAGTCATTGGAATTGAATTTGACAAATTATGAAGTGTTAGAGCCTTAGGGGCA
>NW_018165559.1:75259-76594 GCF_001263595.1 Phalaenopsis equestris
GGGAATTCACTCACATAATTTTCAAATTAAATGATAAATGATAATTAACCCATTCTTAGGAATAATTGAGACATCAGTGCTCACTAAGTAATAAGGGTATTTACAGGATGAACCATTAAGCAACATAATAGGTTTAAATGGACTCGAGGCTTTTCACCAGTTGGTGAGAGGGGGGCATGGACTTGCTTTCTCCTCCTAACTTGTTGGATACCTCAAAGGTCTTTTAAACTTAATATACTTTGCTCATTAAAATTATCCTTAATTAAACTTTTAAGGACTCACCAAAATACAACATAGAGTTAGGAAAACCACTAAAGATTTACTTTTCCTGATCTTCATAAATGCCCTCACATGCATTTTTAAGTTTCAGGTGGTGGAACGAGAAGACTCGCCAAGTACGCTTTTACAGTTTATAGTACTGTCTTTGCTCTACCTTTTCCTTACATGTTTTATG
Organism: Phalaenopsis equestris; assembly: GCF_001263595.1. Taxonomy (NCBI): domain Eukaryota; kingdom Viridiplantae; phylum Streptophyta; class Magnoliopsida; order Asparagales; family Orchidaceae; genus Phalaenopsis; species Phalaenopsis equestris. The sequence continues at coordinate 75,714 of NW_018165559.1, forward strand.
ATTGCATTTACTTGCATATATGAAAACAACATAAACTTACATGTTAACCATAACCATAACCCGAAACCTAAAATTAAAATCAACCAAGATAAAATTCACCGTCACAACATTCAAAATATAAAATCACACAAAACTACAATTGCAATTAAATTAAGATGTCTCTATCGGATAATCGGGAATCCCCCGGAGTAGGTAACCTACGGCTGCTAATGAGGCTTCCCACAGTTTAAATAAAATTATGGAACTCATTAAGTTGAGTTTAGTAAGTTCATTTCAACTAAGTGAATCCAATAAAAGATAGTGGTGCCGGAACAAAGGAATCGTAGGATCCTAACCGGTGTCGCTCTAATCAACTTTGACATGCCCTCATAAAATTTAAAGAACATCAATCATAGGGCCATCTGATTTAACATTATAACTTGACAAACTAGATAACGCAAACTCGTCGTGGTGAGGAGCTTGGAGCTAGCATGGTGGGCAGCACAACCATCTTCAACAGTAAAACCTGTCTTCCGTAGCTAAATGAATCTTCCTTCTTTAGGCTTAAACAACAAAGTCATAGGACTTCAAGGTTTCTTGCTTATCCAACGTAAATCCTCACCTTATCTTTAGGCTTTTGCATAGCCCTGCTATATAAGCCCTAACTCGTCTTAGGATTCTGATGTTATCGTTTGTCGCGACCTAAATCCTCACATCTGCTAGGCTATTTGTGTGATCATTTCACACGAATGTAAGCCCTAACTAATAAAATTGGCAGGATGAAACACCTAAATATTTCTCATCAAAACTGAAGCCAAACATTAGGATAGCTTGGGAAGCCACCGAGGTTCGCCTCTGGATCCATGACATCCCCTGGTTATTCTTTCTTTGGAATCTATAAT
>NW_018165559.1:76869-85624 GCF_001263595.1 Phalaenopsis equestris
ATGTCATACTTTTTTTAGTTTATTTGATCGAGCCTCATCCTCAAGTCTTGTTTTTGTCCTTCGGGATAGATACAGGGTTTGAGGTACAGTGCTCTTTCATTTTAAACTATGAAAAACATGGGGTCAATTTGATTTCATACTTCAATATCCTTCCGAAGTGGGCGAGGGGATTTCGATTCCAGCGACCGACAGCTTCTTACGGGTAACTCCCCACAAAACCCCAAAATAACGCCGACAATGGTCTCAAAGGTTTCAGAATGATCTAGGGCACAAACAAGGTTTAGATTGTATTTCACCGCCGCGCCGGCCAAAGGTAGATGATGGTTATTTTGAACCATATTTTAGGCACCCTCGCGGAGCACGTTCAGGTTGTGGAATGCGAGGGAGAGGAGGAGGTGGCAGATTTCGCGACTTCTCACCCCATACCTATGGGAGGGGCGACACACCATACACGAGAGAGATCAATTCAACCACACATATAACGTCCTCGTATGGAGGAGATTTCAGCCACATAAATGATCCAAATTTGTCACTAAGGGAAGTGACTAGATATGTCAGAACCAATCGTGCAGAAATCTAAAATTTTCATGATGAACTTACTGTAACAATTTTCACAAGTATTGATATGATGAACCATATAGATCGAGTCGCACCCCTCACAAGGGCTATGTTAGCCCCCCCTCCGCACCGTAGCTTTTCACCCAAGTTATCGATTTCACCCGTTAATCATGTACCACGTCGTGTTCCACGAAGAGATTTCGATCTGGTCATGGGAAGGGTAGCTTTAGTTTTGAGGAGTATTGGCTCTAGCCTTCGTTCTCGGGGTCTCCTACTCCATCTCCGCCTACCAATGCGGCTAATGTCTTGCAAGCTAGATTGTGATGAGAGACTCTTCCAGTCAGCATACCACAACCGATGATGGGGAGGAAACATCTAGATCACACTCCTAACTTTTCAGATCTGAATGGAAGCTTCTTGCCACCGCCATTTCCTAGAAATGCACTAGCTGATGTTTTGGAGGATTCTCTTTCTACAAGGTCTTTCAGAAAGTCTGGGGATCTTACTTCACTTCTGTACACGGCTCCCAAGAAACAAGGATAGCAGAAATGCTTTAGAGTTTGGCCAGACATCACCATAAACCATCCAAAAACTTTTTGCGTTGTATTTTCCTATTTTATGTTATTTATTATATCTCCTAATAATTAATTTGAATTACTTATTTGAGATATCAGAGGATATATCTTACCTTCAATATCATTTTCTTTTTATTATTTTTCCTATTATAAAATTTTTGTAAGTACTATTTATAGTTTCGTTCATATCAATGAAATAATTAAGTACATCACAGTATTTCACATTATTCTGAATTTCAACATAAATAATAATTTTGAAATCTTGTCCCAACCCTTAACATCTTATGACTATGTGAATAAGGTTGTCAAAACGACTCTTTGTTCGTAAATAACTTGTGTTCCGCTCGCTAAACAAACGAGTAGATCATAGCCACACTTTTTAAGCTCAAAATATAAATGAGCCGGACATAAGCTGAGCCTGAGCTCGCTCGTGTTTCACTTATTTACAACCCTAATAATCGAAATAAATAAAGAGCAACATAAATTCCTCCATTACGCTTCAAATGCGTTTGATGACGAAACAACAAAAAAAACTATGTATTTTAAATTCTATAATAAAATAATATAATGAAGAGAATAATTATGATAAAGTTAACATCAAAAATCTGTGTGCGGGTAACTTTGCCACGTATTACTTCCATGGTGTTATGTCGGCCGTTTTCGAATTCACCAAGCTTTTCCTTCTAGGGGACCACTACAGATTTTTTCCTTTGTTACGCCTAATAATGAATCAAAGTGATGATTTCCTTAATTTTTATAAATCGAAGCGATCTTTGTCATGATCAAAGGTGCTCGTTAAGAAAAAAACGAAAGAAAGCAAATTCATAAGGATCATTATCTTCAAACAAATTAGGTATAAAACAAATTCTAACCGGTTTGTTCAATTGGTTTAATTTCTTTAGATTTCAATTTGCTTTAATCTACCCTTAGTTTTCTAATTTAATAAGCTTATCTGGTTCCTTTTTTTGCATGTGTTGTTCCATTAGAATTAAAATATAACTTGTTTAAAAAATAATTTCCCTAAGCAAGCTAATATTGAATATTATTCAAATTAATTTGTGGTTGGACTTGGTATCTATCCACATGGAAAATGTTATACCAATGTAACCCTATTGTTAAATGCTGATATTATTTTTTTCAGTTTAAATTGTTAATTTCCGACCAACAATTACATTACTTGATAATAATTTGTTTCGCCTCTGCCAATTAATGGCTAGTTCGGCTAAATTGGGCAGACCTAGTTAATTGCTTCACATATTACTCTAATTTTCTAGTCGAATGACAGTCCTAACACGTACTTTTTCACTTGCAACCCTGCATAATTCTGGATAATAATGTAGAGAAAGTATCATATACATAAAATAAATTAGCTTGCAGATGAATTTTCTCTGAAAACACCCCTAGGCACAACTAGGGTGTTTTTGATTGGTGCTTGGACAACAAATTTGTAAAATGGTTTTGGATATTGATTATCTGGAGCAAACCGACCAAGAAAATTGCAATATCAATTTAAATTAAAACATGATTTAGTTCGATTTTTTTGGGCTTAGTGTTGGATGAAACAAAATTAGCTATATTTAGGACTTGTATGATCAAAACTTTAACAATAAGATCAGACTAGCAAACGGAAGGGGAACGGGGTATGTTCACATTAGAACATATAATAACTTCGCCATCTAGATAAATTTAAACTAATGAATTAGAACTAACAAGATTTAATTAAGAGTCCACTTGACCTGAAACTAGCCCTAGCTCATCTAAGAGAGGGAAAACATCATAAGAGTCTAAACTCTATTATCTTGGTTAATTTCATTGGAATTACTGGGTTCAATGTAAAGATGAAGAGGATGGAACTCACCGTTTGGTTTCTAAACAAATTACTTTTTAATTGCATTAACTTCAACATAAGTCATAGAATTATATAATTATTTAGTTGCTATAATTATTTTATTTTGTTTCCAAGAATAAAGGATTTGGTATGATGTTACCTAATGTATTGGCAGTTTCATTTATTTTTTTTAGTATAGGCAAATAAAGAATAGTCTCTTTGAGGAGCCAAATACTGTCCTCCCACCAATTAATGTTGTACAGTTTTCATCATTAAGCAATGTGAATGAGATAATTTCATTTCAAAATTTTGTATTGTATCCGAGCATCTGACACAGAAGATCTGTCCATTTTTGTCACATCACCCTATTCACTCATCTTTTTTAAGGCCATTTGCTTGACTCCAACCAAGTCTGATTGTGTTCGCTGATTGTATGTATCATGCTTGGCTTGTTGATGTTCGTAACTCTCTCCCAACAACAAAATCAGAATCCAAAAGTAGAATTATAAGAGAAGAATGTGAGTCTCCAACCTCTAATAGAAGGAACATGTTAAGATCATACCTGGTCCAACAAAAAAAATGGTAGGAAAAAATGGTCTTTACTAGTGGTTGAATTGTGCTTTCTATAGTCAATGCAAATCCTCGAACTAGTGATAATCAATGTTGGTATGAACTCATTTCTATCATTTTCTATTGTTGTCACTCCTCTTTTCTTAGGCACATAGTGTATAAGGAAATTCTAGGCAATATCTAAGATGTGGCAAGAAAATGCCAACATCAAGCTATTTCAAAATTTCATTCTTCACCACCTCTTCCAAAATCAAGTTCATTCTCCTGTTGGGGCCAACTTTTAGTGTATGTCCCTCTTCCATCAAAATCCTATTCATGCATATAGATAGGCTTATGCCTTTAATAATTTCTATGTTTACCCAAAGATGTTCTTAAATTTCCTAAGAAACCTAATGAACTTCTCATTTTGTTTCTCACTCAAGTTTGCTAAAATTGTCATAGGCAAGGCTGAAGACTCTCCTAAATAAAGAAACTTGAGGAGGTTTGACAAGGATTTTAATTCTTGTTCAGGGGCTACCTCAAAGGATGACACTAGGGGCTTCGCATTTGTGGTGGCATCTAGAAGCTCCAACTTCTCCCTAAAGGCTCTAGGATTCCCCTCTAGTAGTAGAGCAGATTCTTCCCTAGTTATCTCGATCTTATCCTTAGTCACTAAATGCTTTACCCAGTATTTTTCCAAGGCTTCCACAATTTGGCAGAAAACTAACTTGTCCACTACATCAATCCTATGCTAATGATCTTCACTTGAATTATGAGAAAATCTCATTAACTTCAAGATATCAAAAGTACCCTCCTGATCATTTACTCTCATGGTCAATCTCTTCCGGTGGATAAAGTGGTTCAGCCAATTATCTATTTTCTAATCAGGACATCTGGTAGAAAAAAGATACCACGAAGTCTCAAAGAATATGAATTTTTCCACCTTCCCTAACACATCCTCAATAATTCCCATAAGGTAGTCCAACAAATTGTAAGGTCAGATTGGAAGCCTAGAAATTTCTTAATTTGAGTCTCTTCAAAATTGATAGTGATATAAGATTTGTAATGGCTCCTATGTAAAAAATGACACTCCCAACAAATTTCTCTCATATGTCACAGAAGATGGTGAAGCTTCCTAGGTCCGTCATCTTCTAGGGTGACTTCCTTTGCATAATAGCACAACATTCCTTAGTCAGGGGCTCAGTCTCAAAATTTCAGGGACACAGTTATAAAATTTCATACTCTTTTTTTTTTTTCTAACCGGGACATCCTTCTTAAACTTGACATAAATAGGTATATGCTCTAGGGCCTTTGTAAGTGGGATGTTTATGTTCAATTCTTCAAATAATTCTAAGAACTTATAGAATTGTTGATCCACTTTTACTTTTCCAACTTCAAGTCTCTCTTCAAGGTCAATCTTAATGGATGAGGCTGGTCATTCTACATCTTTTGCTGGGGTATAAGTTTCCCCTCGTTTGATGGGATCTAAGTCAATTAAATCTTCTTCCTAGTTTAGTCTTTCAACTCCCTTCGACTCCTTAACCTCATAGATGTACTTGCTCAGTTCCTTTATTTTTAGGGTTCACTTCAATGATATTAGGGAGTGTGCTTGGTGGTCTATTATTCATGGAATTAAATAGATATCCTACATGTTATTTAAGGTTCTTAATGGCTATAGCTAAGTAGTAACCAATTCCCTATTTGTATAATCAACTCCTTAAAGGGTGAACTTTTCTGCATGAGTTGATCATTGACTTGAAATCTTGGTAGGTATGAATACTTCTAAAAGTTAGCTCCTTGGTTATTACCATTACCTACAACATTTGCTTAACGGTTTCCCCACTACTAGTTATTATTACCCCATTAGAAGTTTGAATGGTTTCTTTAGCTTGGATGTAGCTACTAGAATATTGATTAATGACATGATTTCCCATGGCATTTGTAGCCTCAAACGTGTTCATGCTAGGATCTACCATAGGTCCATAAAACATCGTTTCACTGGGTGGATCTCCTTGCACATATATCACCTATAGATTGTCTAACTTCCTACAAATGATAGATACTTATGTGGCTAAGATAGCTAAGATATCATATTCATACACATAGGCTATCTTTTGGGGTATCCTTATATCAACAAACTATTGAAAATTATTAGTATACATCTCCTCTATAAAGTCATTGGCTTTTTCAAAATGTAAGGACATCAGTGAGCCCCTAGCTTGAGCATCTATAATGGACCTTAGGCGGCCTACCAATCCATTATCTAAAGTTTGGATAATAAACAAGACAATTAAGACATTGAGTAGGCACTTCCTAAGAAGTTCTTCTCTAATGTCTTATAAATGGAATCTCCATCTATATAAGTGAATAAAGTCGAATTATTTCTAAGTGTGTCAATCTTATTAAGGAAAATATTTTTGCCAGAAATTTTTAGGCCAGGCTACTTTATGTGGTCATGGATGTTGAGGCGAAGGAGTTCAACCACACTTTAGCTTTGACCCTTAAAAAGAATGGAATAACCTAACTTTAACAACATCATTGTTCACACCGTTATATTGGAATATAGAACATAGTATGAAGAAACTAGATAGCTGAAGATTTAGGCCCTCAGTAGAAACCTCCCAAAGTTGTAATTTAAGAAAATTGGATAATGACAGGTTTTAGTTCAAAGGTGTTGGCCTCTACATTTAGTTGGTAGCCTCCGCTTGTCCATTTGTCTAGGGATGATGTATAAATTTGAAATTTAGATTGCTTCCTTAACTTTTACATTAAATCCTTCATCCCTTGGTTAGCAAATTGTCTTTCATTATCAGTGATAAACACCAAGGGTAAGCCGTACTAATAAATGATGTCCATCCAAATCAAGTTATGGATGACATCTGTGGCAATCCGAGCAAGGGTCTTTGCTTTAAACCACATCTAAAAGTAGTTCACGATGATTAAAAAGATTTTATGTTTTCCTTTTGAAGGAGAAAACAACATGATGATGATGAGCCCTCATATGGAGAAATGTCAGTGACTCACAGTTGACTATAATTTGTGGGCCGACTAGTGCTGCAATGGGACATACTAATGTTACTGCTCACATCTCCTTCCTTTGCACCTTTCATGAGGGTTGGTTAGAATTAGCATTGCCGCCAAACATGATGTGCTAAAGTTTTTCCCCCGGAATAACTCACACATTAATCAAAGTGTACGTACTAAAGAATTTTTTTTGGAATGTTTCCTTAACTCACCTTAGGAATAGTGGGTGGCTAATCTTCGAAAAAAATTTTCTTCACTAGTGAGGTATTGCATATTTTTAAACTTGAATCTTCTTGGATCAGTGATTTCCTTAATAATATTTTCTATTTCTAAATATTAGATGTAGGGATCAATCCAACCCTTTATGCTATATGCTTCTACTTCAATGGCCTAAAGTACCTTAGTGGTCAGCAAGAGAAACTTCTGGGGTGTCTCTTCTCTGATGTCGATGTTCTTTGATAATAGCTCTGTCTTATCCTTGTTCATGTACTTGGCCATTATTTCATCTTTGACCATGAATTTTCACAGACTTGATTCATTGCCAATTGCGAATCTAACTTTACCAGTAGATGTCAGACACCCATTTTGTAAGCTAGGCATAGACTGGCTATTGGTGCTTCATTCTTCAGTTGATTATTGGTGACTTCAAACTCAAGGATGATTAAATGGTAAAGATGCCCTCTGGTTGAACTGTTCAACTCTAATTTGATTCTTGCTCTAGCCTGACTCGATGCCCCGTTAATATGCAAGGTCCAAGTCTGATCTCAAGAGTTAGTTCTTTGTCTCTATTTGACTTTTTTGAAATATTTTGCTAGAAAGTATGTTACAGCTTAAGCTTTAATCATCATTCGAGGGATGTAGGTGATATTATACTCACTGAGCTCAACAACCCACTTCAGCAGTCGATCAAAATTCTCCGACCATACTTTCATAGGCATCCAATAAAAGTCATCAATGACCATATATGACTTTTGGATCACACCCAAAATATAAAGCATGGGACGAACAAGAGAAAGGAGGAGAGTGAGGAAGTGGAAGATTAAGAGAGAGAGTGCACATTAACACGAGCATTGATAGAGTAAATTCAGTAGTCTTTAATTGTAGAAATGCCCCTTATTTTTATATTTCACAGGCATATAGTCTAAAACTACATGTTTGTCTCTGTTCTAAATGTGACGTTACAAGTTATCTTGATGTCATTCTTATTTGTAAAAGACTCTGACACGCTTTCATATACATAACTGATATTAACATCATTTCATATTCATTATTGTTTGAAGTGGGGAATCTAGTGACTCAGTACTCTTGTTATTGGATCGGGTAATAACCTTTAGTTGGCCTACAAACAATTAGTTGACTGAAAGGTAGTAGCAATAGAATCCTGAGCAGAGGCCTTCGTTTTTCTAGGGTGAACTTCGACCATCTGACAGAGGGTGTATCACCACAATCTGATGGCAAATCTCCTCAAACATGGGGTCGACCTTCTCAGAGGATCAGAAAGACAATCTGTGGGGTGCCCTTTGGCCATCTTTGTTAAGAGTTCTACAATCAGCTGAGAGAGTTGGTCTTTATAATAGGTGCTTCTATCTCTTCGTTAGGTTGTGCTTCCGTTTGATCAGCTTAGAGAACAAAGGAAATGATACTTGATGTTTCCATCTTTTGATCATCCTGATATACCATCCTTTAGTGTTTATTTGCTAGACCTGTTGGATTTCCTTGAATTTATATGAATAAATTTTTGATGTACAAAAGGCAAAGGAAAAGTTGTCAAAAATAAAAAAGACTGAAATAGATAACTTAAATTCTAAGTTCCAAAATTATATCCTCCTCTAAACTATTCAAAGGTATACATATAACCCCCCTACATGACACATGCTAAAAAGAATAAAAAATGATTATCTAAACAAAGTAGTGTTTTACAGTAATTAAACAACTATTACGATTTATCGGTAAATACTACATAATAAATGTAAAATTAAGGGAATCAGCTGCATGATATGATGACCAAACTTTCAATTGACAAGTTGTTAAAAACAAACAATAATGTCGTCTCCTCTTTCATTTTTAACCAGCACAACTATGCAAAATAATACTTTAGTCTGACAATATTTTTGAAGAATTTCTCTTTTACTCCTCTCACAAAATATATCCATAAAACCAAAAACACTTGTAATAAAATCTATGTTAAGAAATAAAATTAAATAATATATATATATATATA